>NC_135055.1:13494848-13797878 GCF_051014685.1 Ptiloglossa arizonensis
CCCGTTCGGAGAACGGATCGTCAATTATTGCGTTGTTCCTCGCACGTGTGCCCCGTAACGCGACGCAATATTTCGTTGGCCGGGCAAAGGAGGCCGAGAGTTCATGGAAAGAACACGGGGCCCACGGAATAAATAATTCCCCCCCGCCGCCCCCTCGGCCGTTGCGCTCGCGCGTCCTCGCGCGGAAACGGAGAAATTCCGCGGCTAGGCGAGGAGAGGCGAGACGATCTCGTAAATTTATCATTTGCCGTATAATCAACGAGAAGCCGGCCGCCATCTGCAAACAGGGCCGAAACGCCGCGAGCATCTCGTTGGAAGGGGGTTGCGCAAACAGCCTCGAAGCGCGAAAGCAGCCAGAGGGGGAGCCAAGGGGTCGGTGGGACGGTGAAAAAAAAAATCACGGACCTTTACATATCGCTGACTCCGAAGCTTTTCTTCTTTTTTCGGTTTTTTTTTTCTTTTTTCGTTTATTTTTCTTTTTTCTTTCTTTTTCTTCCCCGTCCCGAGGTGTCGGGAACGCTTAACTCGCTACGACGACGTCGAGGCAGCCGGCGCGTCTCTAAGAACGCCGTCGGCGATCCTAATTTTCGGGATTCGAGAAATCCGCGCGCTCGCGCGTCTCTTAGGCGGATTTATCGCTGGAGAAAGGAAATTGGGTGTTCCCCGGTAACACTCGTTACGCGGGGACACTACTTACCGGATGAAGGAGAGCGCAGACGGAGAGGTTCGTCAAGGAGTGTGTTTCATTCGATAAATGACACGGGATTTTTAACGTTACGGTACGGGAATTTTTGTATTTTTTATGCATTTTTTGCGAGGGAAAATTTGCTTCTACGATGGGAAAAATAAATCTGACAATGAGAAAATCTGAACATTGGAAACAGAGAAGGTACAGAAGAGATTTTTGTGTACACTTCTGTAAAATTGTTTTATATAGTAAAGATGAACAAGGTGTGTAGTAGAATATAGTTTTCGGTGAGGAGAAGGGAGAAGGGGTTTGTCTTGGTGTGTTTGACTCGATAAATGACGCGAGAAGATTTTAACGTTTCGTTGCACGAAATTTTGTATTTTATAGGAATACATTTTTCCGGGTGAAAATTTACTTCCAAGATCGGAAAAATAAATTTCCAAAGCAAGAAAATTAGAAATGTGGAAAATACAGATTTTTGTATGTATCGTATGAAACTAAAATTGATTTACAGAGTAATCTCGGTACGTTTGATTCGCCTAATGATTAAAATAGATAAACGTTTAAAGAGAATGTTAACGTCCAAAGTATTGCAATCTGGATTAAAATACCCCATTAAATAAGCGTTTATTGACGTTTTCCTATCTCAATACCGTTCCAAGAATTCTACAAAGTGTAATTAAGGAACAAATGGAAGAAATTCAAATATACAGCGTATAATCTTTAACTTATACGGTTCGTTCGTTCGAAACTGTTTCGCGTCGGTTAAATATACGCATTACGTATCGTAGGTGGAAAAAAACGATCGCTCTCCTAGGTTGAGAAAAATCGCAGTATCACGAGCAAAGGTAATATGAACAGCGATTAATATTTGCTTAGTCTCAGGCCTGGCAAAGGTTAATTAAAACTTCCGAGACCCGATACGAATCGCAATTCCTTCCGCGACCGATCGTTCTCTTTCTCCCTCGGCAATAAATATTTCGTGCGATTCGAGTTTCGAATATTACAAAAATTAATTAAAGCTAAACAATACGTATACGCGTGGCCCCTTTGTGAAAGTTCGTTATTGCTAATTGAACAGCTGTAATTTTTCGACTGTGATGTTTCATTTTATTCGTCAATTTCGAGGTAAAATAATTCCCCGATATTCCGTGCCAATTTATAACGCCGAGGACCTAAAACCGTGGCTGGAAACGTTTATACGTAAATAAGCTACGCTTGTCAAAGCTGACCGCGTACCTGTCGCGTTCGTTTTTGTCTAAGCAGAAAATTTCAAAGTTCCTTTCTCGTGGAAATACACGGTCAAATTAACGAGCGATAACCGTACACCGAGAGACGACTCTGACCGAACTGTGACGCAGTTTCAAGTGCACCTCGATGCAAATATTAGGCGGAAAATTCATCACGCCTAATCGCAGCTAGGAAAATGATTAATCGGGGTGTATTCGATACGGGAGAAAACGATGAAAGTTAAGGCCGACGTTTCGGCTTCGAGCTAGGACGAGTCGCGCCGGAAGCTAGACGAAACTGCATAATTCCACGGTAGTTTGATCAAATTGTTAGTTCGCCGGAGGACAGGCGCTAATAAATCTTGAACGAGTTAATCCTCCCTCCCTTTTCTCCCTTTCGGGGGTGGAACAGGAACTCCCGGGGCAGAGTTCGCGTTACGGGAGTCCAGTGCCAACTTGCAAAATATATTATTCGAAAGCTACCTACCACCAGGGAAAATGGATGTTTCCTTAGCCGAGTTTTTCGTCCGCGATACTTTCGTCGGGAGTTTCGTGATTCGGCGACACCGTAGCAGAAAAGGCTTTCAGTGGAATTACATATTCTTGCGATAAGACACTCGATACCGTGATAACTCTTTTCTTCTTTTTTTTTTTTTTCATTGTTTTTTATCGCGGCGTACTCGCTGAATTTGCATCAGTTCGTTAGCTGGTTCTGCAAGAGCAACGTTGAATACTTTGTTTAATTGTGCCACTGTGACGTGTATCAATAGAATCGGTCGATAAATTTTCAACGAAGAGTAGTGTCCTTGCGTTTTAATTATCAACGCGTTAAAAAGTGATACATATTATAAATAAACACCAAAGCGAAAGTATACATTTGGTTTGTATAAGTTTTTGTCGTTTAATTTACGATAGTATGAACAGTAAACGAGTGGGGGAATTTTTTGGAAAATGATTCTTGTTTGCGTTTGTCACGTCATCGTTTTCAATGATTGTTTTTCGATATGGTTTTCAGTGTGCACGATTCCGACCAAACTGGTCGAGATGCAACAAAAATTCATAAATGCTAGAAACTATAATATATTCTCTAGATATTGACGTTCGAATCGACCCCTTAAGTAGATTGAAGAAATTCGTTCAATATTTTGCGTATATCTTATAGGGAAGAATTTTATAAAGTATTGTACAAAATATTGGCAGACATTCTGTTCCACGATCATGGTAAAAATAATTTAAGAAGAGGATCGTGAGAACGATAAACTACAATTTACATATTCCACTCGTTCTCAGACAAACTCTTGTCTGGCTAGGTACGCGTCGATTCTACTTACGATATGGCGTGCAGCAACTCCTGCCTTTGCTTCTCTTTAACTTTTACGCTCCCCCCTTCTGCGAGCGCAACTTGCAATTCTCTCTGAAGAACTGCCAATTTCCGGCGTTCACCTTCCAAGAGCAAAGAAGTAACCTGCAACAATCAATTTTAAAACGAAACTTAAAAAGGTACAATTTTTGGGTATATACGATTCACGAGACATTAAAACGAATAACAGCGAAATAATTGTAAAATGTGTATTGAAATCTAAATCATTGTGAGAGATACAGTAGAACGGAGAGTAATTCTATGAACAGTTACAAGGTGATCTCGAATCGTTTTCCAGAAGAATAGATTCTTCGTACAATCGACTTTATCCGTGCAAGGAAGTAAACTTTCCCTCGGACGATATTGCTCTCAAGCTTTGACACAGACGTGTTGTAGGATACACTTGACCACCTTATGGAAGTTGTCGTAGACTAGATATAGAATAGACGGTTCAAGTTACGAGGGAGTTGGGGTCACACGACCTGAAATACCGACCTCGTAAAATGTCAGTAGTTTTGGAGCGACCTCTTCGTTTGAGAACGGTGATTCTGGGAACTATATTCAACCGAACCACCGAAGTCGGTAAAGGTAGTAAGTAGTCCTAGTACCTCGTTTATGGTTCTGTCAAATCTATCGACCTCAGAAAATATTTTAACAAAGATCAATCCACTCTCAAAGCTTCCTGCGACAATGCATAGGAATTGGAAATTAGAGTAACTCGTTAGAGTAACTATAATTCTATAAATATTCTTAGTTCCGTGTTCATTTTTAAATATTTCAAGTTCCATTGATTTCAAGCGCCATTCTAAACCAATAGGGGAAGAATGTTCGATGAGACAAGTGCAAATTTAATAAGTCTTTGTTAACCTCGTGATATAAAATCGAATAAATGGAAGGATGCAAGGGAGTAAAGAGGATTAGTCGTAGTACCAGAAATAAATTTAATGAAATACGTCAGAATTTTACATTCTTATTCTTACGTTTCATTCAATTATTTAAAGTTCGATACATTTATAGTTACAAAAGTTTTGTATATTGCAGAGATGGAATCAGAGTTCCATCGATCTCTCTCTACACGCGTTACAATCGAGATTACTAATTCAAGGAGATAGAAGAAATCAAAGTTCCTTAAATCTCATAGTTTAGTTCTGCCGAGCAATTACATTGTTGAACGAAATGAAATACATTGAGAAAACAGAAAGATCATCGACGCTAGTAAAACAGATACTCCATTTCTCGTATCGCATCCGTCGTAGAATCTTTAGTATCAAATTTAGTTTGCGATAGTTTTGATGTTTGATGTTTGCGAACTCGTTCGTTCTTTGCTTCGGTCACCTCTACTTGTTGCATATGCAAGTGACTGACCATGCAGCTGATCGAAACGGTCACTTGTCGTCTTCTGGTATGTCAGCTTCCAGGGAAAAATATTTCGACCATAGAGGTGTGTACAAAAACGCATAGATACTTCGGATCGGTACTTTCGACAGTACCGATCATCTTTCTCTTGATTCAAGTTTGCATCGCTTTTTCTCCAATTTTGTCTCGTTTTGTTCGATAATTGCTCGACAGAACTAAACGAGGAGATCGAAGGAACTATGATCCCTTCTATCTCCTCGGTTTAATAATTTCCATTGTAATGCCTGTATATCTACGCTTGCAGTAACCCCCTCGTGGTGAAACTTGGTAATCGATATTACTTACTAAGAACGATCCTTCGATGTGGATTAACCGAGTTAATCGTCTACGAACTTAGACCAGTCTCCTATGATATAACAACAAACGTAGATATTGAAACACATAGACCTTTTGCGTGAAAATATATAAATTTTTCAATATTTAAATGAAACGTAAGACTAGAAATGTAAAAATTTGAACAATTTAAAAAAATTCACTCTTAGTAGACTTTCTTTACTCCTTTGTTTCTCTTTCTTATTCTAGTCCTATATTATAAGGTAAAGAAAGAGATATTGTACTTTTCGTTAAATTGAAAACTAACTATTATTAAAACACTATCCGACACTGATAGAACAGGTAGCGCATAGAATATCATCCGAAGCTACTTCTTTCAATTCTAACCACTAATGTCGCTACGAGCTTATTCCATTTTAGAACCGATAACATTGCACTTATCACCGAAATGGCAACAAGGTTCCAAAACTTTCCGAGTTCCGCATTACATTCCCCCATTGCATAGGTCTAATTCTCTATCACACCTGTGATAACACGAAACACATACAGTTCTCCTTTTTACCGATAACCAGTCACCTGTCTCGATCGATCGTGCACCAACAGCCGATATAAAAATTCCTACCGTAGAAATTCGATCGATAAAAATCATACACGTGGCATCGATACAACAGTCCCACAGAATGGCGCACCATTCGAAGGAACTGGTCAATCCGCGATCAAATATATCGAATTCTACAAAATACCGCGTCGCGATCTCTGTAATCTGGAGGCGCGGATAATCCTCGCCGAAATGAGGAAATGGAAAAAGTATTCTTCCAAGAAGTGCCATATCGAGCACGGAACAAAGATCACCGAGCCGTGGCCGGTGCAAAATTTACCTTCCTGTTTAGCCCGATAACGATCTATTTCTCTCTTTCGCTTCCCCCCTCTTTTTCTCTCTCTCTCTCTCTCTCTCTCTCTTTCTCTCTGTCTTTCTTTCCGTGTTGCTTTTTCTTTAGATGCATGCAATGCGTACGATAATGCAGCGGGCGTAGGTGCATCCACGTGCACGTGTGGGTGTAGCTTTGTACGTGGAACATGGAGAGTCTGCATAGATATATTCGAAGAGATAGGAGAATGAGCGCCGTAAGACGCAAACGCGCTACGATCTGCGAGCGAGCCTGCATGCGAATGCGTTCCATAATTGGCCGAACCCGCTGGAACTTCCTACGATTATATGAGTTATTATACCGAGATTATGCAAATTCGGCGGTGGATCGAGATCGACCGAGTTCGCGCCCATTGCTTCGGTATCCCGAAGTGATTTTTGCGAAACGTTTCCCTGAATTCGTCAAAACGTCGTAATTCGTCGCGGTTCGTTTCACTGTCCGAGGTTGAGCCGCGTTCGCGATAAATACGCGATTGAATACGTAACGATGATCAACCAATGGAGAAGTTCATCGAAACTCGAGAAAATACTAAACGGTAGAAGAAATTCATTTCATTTATCGATGACGTATACGAGTATTCATCGTAAGATGAATAATAATAATAGTAGTAGTATTAATAATAATAATAATAATAATAATGATATGTATAATTGGTTAGTAGTAAAATATAATTTACTTATTTATGTCGATATTTAACGAGTCGAGCTCAATTTTTCACGAAAGTTATAATAACGCAAAGAACATTGAATAAGACATCGCGAAAGAAATATTTTGTAAAATATCTTGTATAAATACCTCTTGATAGATTGCCCCAGATTATTTAAAATAAAATTGAAAGATGCTAACGACTCGACAAAAATGACAAAATTGAAAACATATACGTGTATATAGACATTCTTAATACACATCGAACAACGTTACAAAACCATTCAAACATTTTTTTTCCAAAGAGTCTGTTCATTGAATAAGAAAATTGTTACAAGCAACCTATCGTAGAGAAGCGCAATTCTGATTTACAGAAGACTCTCGACTCGCGGCAGACACGAACCGAAAATTGCACAATGCGTACAAAGTTATTTAATTCCCTACCTCCCTATTTGCAAACAGCTGTTTTACAGAAGACAAGGGACACTTTATACGCGTCGGACACGTATTGGAAAAGTATACAACGCGCGCAAAGTTATGTAATTTTCGACTTCCCTGTTTGCGCACTCCTGATTCAGAGAAGAAAAGAAACACTCTACACGTGGCAGATACGAACGGAAAAACTATACAACGCGTATGAAGTTGTTTAGTTTCCAACTTCCCTTTTCGCGCACTCCTGATTCACAGAAGAAAAAGAACACTCTACGCGTGACAGATACGAATTAAACACAAAAGTAGAACGCCTATGAAGTTGCTCGATCCTCGACTTCCCTGTTCGTACATTCCTAATTCACGGAAGAAGAAATTATTTACTCTACGCGCGGTAAATTTGAACGAGAAAGATCGTACAACGCGTTCAAGGTCATTTCACTCTAAACTTCCCTTTCTGTGTACGAGCATCTTTATCGGAGCTTCGAACAATAAAGTCTAAATGATCGCGAATGATCATCACCGATGTTGGTTATTCGAAAGTTAACGATCGTTCGACGAGTCAGGCTATCGACAGCAATCGGGCTATCGAACCGGAGCGGTGGCGCAACTGATAACGGCTATTCGATCCACTCGACGTGAAAATTTGATGTCGTGATAAAGTTACGTAGATTACCAGGGGAAGCAAGTGTTGGCTAACTGTAACAAACGATACGATATCGCAGTTTGTTACCAGTTCGAAACTACAGGCTGTCCAACGGTTCGTTCCTCTCCCCGATTGTTGAAATTTCACGTGGAGGCTACCGCTTCTCTTTTATTCTTCTTTTCTTTTTTTTCCGTTTTTTTTTTTTTTCAAGGTCCGCCTGCGGTTTCCCTTTCGAGTAATAACATCGTGTCATAGAACGTTGTGCCACGACGCGATTATTCTGCCACGCTGATTCGAAATCTTCGTTGATTACGGTCTCTAGCAATTTATACACGGTTGCCGACCAGTTGCCAGGAAATTAGTAAACGCGCCCGATTCTACGATAAATTGGAACAACGTTCGCGTGTAATAATACACTCGACCCTCTTGTAACACGGTACTCGGAAAATATTTCGTTGTGACACGGTGGAAAAATTACGACACTCCTGTAACGCGAGATTCTTGTAACACGGTTTCCCTATAGCCTGAGTACTTAACGAACTTGGACGACCTTGAGTGCAAAACGAGAAAATTACGAAAAATTACCGCACTGTGTTTACCGTTCATTCTTTGTTTCATTTCTTACACTTTGTCACCTTACTCTCGAGGAATGTTGGATATTTGAGAGATTTTGAAAAATATAAATATATACGCTATATTTGTATTTATTTGCGCGATATAACGCGTATAAATATTTATATCAGTGATCTCTTCTTGCGTGAATACACGTGTCGCCATTTTTCAATCACAGAGCCCAAAGAATAGAATTTCACGACCTACTCTAAAATGCTATGAAAAAAGAGGGTCGTGCAATAACGTAAAATTGTCCTCAAACATTGACAGAGCATTCATGTGTGCAAGACGTAAAGTCACTAGCTACTGAAGAATTAAAAAATAAATATAGGTCACGCTGCATACAGTAGGTTCAGATCAGATTTAAATTCGCTTGTTGCAATTGACTCCAATCTGCTCAGAAATTTGTTTCTATTTCTTAATTGAGTCGAAGAAGGCTACAAGTTCAAAATTAACCGTTTCCACACAACGTAACAAACTTTACTAACTAAAATAGCATATCAGTGCAAATCCAAAATTAGCGATATTTAAATGATCCCAAATTCGTAAAATGTATAAAACTACGCGTTGCAATCGAGAACGGTGCAAAGGAAGTACCCCGTACCCGTTTCTCAGGTTGTCCCTCGAGGTTAACGAGCGCAAAGATTCATTTTTTCGAATATCTCAATACGTGGTTTCTGAATTTATACATTAGTTCGATTCGTCTACACGATTATTTTTAATTTCTCAACGCTCGCACTTTTCATCGTGGTCCCGCGTTGATACGAACGAAATCATCCAATAAGAAAGTATTTCTCGTTGGGCCCGCCATTTCGATTACCCAGACAGTTGAGCGACGTTACGCGAGTACGCACTTTATTAAAGATATAATTCGCCGCAAGTGGCGTCGAGCGTAACAGATCCTTTTTCTCCGACTAACAAGAATGTCCGATTACGACAGACAGGATAATAACTCAACGCTTCGTAATCAGCCTCGTATCGCAGGCGGATCTTTAATAAGCAGGACCAGCTCGGAGTTGCACAAACTTACGTGCGTTTCGACAGACATCCTGTCCAACTGAGTTGTGGTTCCGTATTTACTCCGACGGATCGGTGGTATCGATCGAAGCGAAAAATTGTTGCATCTTGTGTAAGGAACACGTTTCTCGAAAGTCACGCGATTGGTGCTCAACATCCTAGAAACTTTATAATCTCGACAAAATTAACGACAATTCCGAAAATTATGAACCACTTTGACTCGGTTACAGACAGTTACTTTCGTTTTGAATTCGAAACGAAACGGACCAAACTTATATACGATGTAACCTCGATAAATGTAACAGGAGAACCTCGTTTATAGTACTTACAAGCGACAGATACGATAGAAGGTGAAAATAACAGATAGGAGTAACTGTAGCTCGCAGAACTGGACAACAAATAATTATTCTTCGCTCTGTAACCGATTATTAAAAGTAATTATGGTAATGGTAACCATTAATCTGTCTTAATCGTCAGTAATATTTATAGCTCGTGGTCGTAAATCTGTGATCGTAATGTATAGTCTGCAATTTCTTAATGAACGACTCGGCTTTTATTAGCTTCTTTCCCTGCCATTTTTATAATTAACTTATTAGTTCAATCGAATCGTAAATGTAATCACTTGGTGATTAATTATCGGGTTGATCGTATCTGATAATTACATTGGCTGCAATTATCGATGGTATTCATTAATCATAATCATTCATCACTGACTTCGTTACATAGTAATCATAATCGAATACATTAGGCCTAAGACTGGTAGGTAGCGAGAATACATCGTATAAGTAGAGCTGCTCATTGGATTCGTTACCTCGATCGTTACACGAACCCCGATACTTGCAGGATATATCAGCCCTGTGTTCCCACAATTATCGAGATACTACTTTACTATACCTAAGCACCGAAGAAAATGGTTCGTTAAGTTTCCTTAAATTTCCTTAAAGTTCTTTAAATTTCTATCTAAAAATGACTTGAATCTTTTTCTACAGTTTTTCATTTTATGCATATTTAAGGAACAAATTAAACAACATTGCACTCCAGAAGTGTACCAAGAAGTGCAACGCAGTATTTTTTCCCTTCGACTTAACTAAGGAAACTGAACGCGTTGTTTTAATACGTTGGAAAATATCCCACGATGCATATCAAGATAATAAAAGGTGGATAATTTTTTAACCTATTATTCCACAAAGACTCAAAAGGGAAAAATTCAAAATTGCCCCCCCGCCCTCCGATTTTAACGCGCTTTTGCAAGACGGTGGAATATATAAATCCCTGAAAGCATTCGTAGAATATTAAACTAGTAAATACTCGATAATTTTCGAGATAATTTTAGATACGATTTACATATCTTAGATTATACAATATGTATATCAGCCTATTATCGACGTAACGCGAATGCAAAATAGAATAATTACTCGCTGAACTTGATCGTACCGGAGTGAAACGATGCACTCTTGGATGAGTTGAAGTTAAAAATAACACACTCTTGTACAATATTAACCAACGGTGATCGAGGAACTACGGTAAAAGGTATTCTTTTGTTCGTTAGCGAAGAATACCGTATTCGCTTGAACGAAAGACAAAACAATCGGTTCTGCTTGAATTATTTATTTCTACGCGATCATCGAGTATCTGCGCTCGATGTTTCGCACATCGCAACGGTGAGCTGTCGTCTATCAGTCATCCTGCAAAAGAACGTTCGAATCGGAGGTGCACAGGTCGGGTCCTTTCCTCGTTAGTTCGTTAAAACCATTCAGCGATCCCAGAAGTTACGACACGTTCGAAAAAGCAGCCCGAGTGACATTTACGACACGTCCAATTAAATTAGCCACCGGTGGAAGCATATCTCGCTCAATTATACAGTTTCTTTTCGTCGTCCACTTAAGCCTCGGTTTCTCGTCCCGTTTGCAACGCGCGGTACAAAACGCGAATGCGCGCTCAAACGATCGTCCAAACGGTTAGGGATGGGAGGGAGGTACGGTGGGGTGGCACGGAGAAATTTTTATATCCTCCTCGCTCGTACCGTACCGTTTCTTGCTCGTTCGTAGATCCCGGTGTTGGCGTTTCACGGTTTATTCCTTTCATCGCGGATAATTCGATTCGTAGCACCTGTACCCTTGTCGTCGCGACCGCATCAACGATCGAGATTCTGTCGTTACCTCGAACGAAATGAAACCGTCCAACGAGCCTCGAGATACTTTAATCGCTGTAATAACGGAACCGATTCTTCTTGCGAGCGGTTTTTTGCGCGACAGCGATTGAAACTCACGGCCGATCGACTCGCAAAGGGATTGAGTCGTGTTTGCTGAAGCGTAATTAACTGAAATCCACGCCGGATTTGCGTCCGAGATCGTTTTTATGCAATTTTCAGCCACGAGGGAACCGATTCGTTACGTTTGCTCAAATTCTCGCCGCGCTACGGATTTCCAAACGATACATTTTTTGTCTATTCGGATACTTGATGATACCAAGGACTGAGACTGCAACGTCCTTCTGCGGGAAGAATATCGTGACGATTTTAGGTACTTCGAGGGTATCTGGGAAGAAAATTAAAGGTAACTAGGAGAGCAACGAGAGTTGAGATATATTATTATTAGGCGATGATTTCAGGTACTTCGAGGGTATCTGGGGAGAAAATTAAAGGTAACTTGGAGAGTAAAGAGGGTTGATAGATTAATATTAGAAATAATTTAAATGACCTCGTTTAACTTGTGCCTGAACTCTTTCGAATAATTTTGTAGCGAACAATATATATTTACACACGTTTCGTGTGTATAAGTATACAAATACGTTATCCAGAACTGGAACATAATGTATAAATTTCACAATTCAAAGGGTTTGAAAGTTGTCATATTCACCAGTTGGTTCTCTAATTGTACAAACTGATCCAATCGAATGGTCATTTGTTGTTCGATCCACTGATAGTTATTGCGAAAATTCAATATAGATTTATTGTTCATTATTGTGATCTATTGAATTGAGATTAGTTGGTAAATAATATCGAGCATGGAAAATTCTGACTGATATAACGAATCTGTAATAAACGTGGGCAGAAGATAGTAATCTCCCACTCGTGGAAAGATATCGCTACAAGTAAGTAGTTGCACCCTTTGCAGATGGTACGGATTCAACTGTACATCATGCGGTATTCTCCGAACAATCGCGTGTCCCACGTCCTTCATTCTTGCAATCATTCGAGTGCTATCCCTATCATTTCGGCCGATGCGATTGAGGACCCGCCCTTCCGAATCTACAGACGCGTTCTAGATCTACCACCGATAGAAATACATCTTCGAAACGAGCCAGTATCCCGCCGACGTTCGTGCATTCTTTAGAACAGTGATTTTTAGAGTAGGAGTGAAGGCACCTTATAGTCCAAAAGGAGCGAGAAACGAAATGTTGAACATTGAGAAGTATACAAAATTTTGAACGTAAATACGTGATAAATCTTGAACGTAGCGAAATATCGAATATTTTAAACGTAGAAAAGTATGGAAAATTTTGATTTTAGATATATTTGGAAAATTTTTAACGAAGATAAAATTGGAAAATTGACGTGGATAAATTTAGAAAACTTTAAATATAGGGAACTTTGAATGTTGAAAAATATGAAAGAATGTCGAACGTGGAAAGAAATGTATTGTAATAATTGAAACATTTCTTTTTGTTTTCGATGATTTTTCTGGTTTTCTACTATAAAATTCAAGCACAAATTTTCCTAGAATTCTATTAGAAATATTGAAGATATTCTGACTAAGGTTCGGAATAAGGTTGACCTACAATTCGTTTACTGTATCAAACGGAAGAAATGTTTGGACAAACTTTATTATTTTTTTGTTGATCGACAAATTTTTCCACAAAAATATTCTCACATGATTTGATGCAACCTGTACACGTAGATACATTCTTTAATTTCCACTTCATCTTCTTCGTGCTGAAACGATGTGTTTAGTAATTGCACAATTTGTTGCTGCAGGCTGGTATGCTGGAAAATGTCAAATTGTCGTGAATTACGTAGCAACCTCTCATAATGCATCGATGAATACACTGTAAGTCGATGTTGACTCTAATGATACGTAATATTTGTCTACGAACCGACGCTTTTATTTCTCTGTTTCTTCCGGTATAATTATGTTCGAAAATATAGTATTCTTTGACTTATACGGTCACATTTTCGAGTGGTCGGTACCAAATGCCGTGTAATATTTTTCCATTTCGTGTAAAGTTGCAATGGCATCGTGCATGAACTAGTTTCACGTGTCAGACGTTAAATATTAATGAAATGGTAAATAATTTTGTAGCCCATTGAAAGTAAAAATATATACATTTTCTGATAACACATCTTTTCATAAATCGTGAAGATCGACACGACTGATACTTCCATATACTTTCTACTTCAATTAAGCGTGAGTCGTTCTTTCGGCAACAACAAAAATGGTAAATCTTTGCAATATATTCTTTTTAAAAAATTGTTGAATCTACTCGATGACTTAATCACGAACGATACAAATCGAACGCACAATTCGGTACATTTTTTCAACAGATTCACGTCGTAGAAGAAATTCTAATACCCTAAAAGTTTTCACAAAGTTTTCACAAAATTTTCACAAAATTCCAAAGACTCTCGAATGTGCATTATAAAGCGAAGTGTGCGTAGAAATGTCCAGTTTCTTAAACTCGATCTTCCCCGGATTGAAATATTTATACTCGTTGCAAAACCTCGAGATATATATATTCGAAATCTCCAAGTTTTTACGTAATACTCGACATCGCGCAGCTTCGTGGAGCAGTTTTTTTTTTCGATTCGTTCCTGTAAATCCGAAGTTTCCGCAACGTTCGACACAAAGGAAGGCAACGAATCGCTCCAACGGCGCGGAAACCGCAAAATGTTGGGTGAAAAACTCGAAATCGAACGTTAACGCTGTTTTTCTGGCCGGTGGGTAATAATTTCAATGTAAGCGTTTTCGATAATGCGCTGCGTTTAACGTAAAAGTGAAAATGCTCCTGGAAGCACGGAAGCGTAACCGGATAATGACGTGACCAGTACGCGCTTGCACCGACGAAACAAATTACGAAATCGCTTCTTTTTCCGTCGCTGGCTCGTTCCCTGTTCCTTTTCGTCGATGAGAACGAGATTCGATTAAATGTCATTTCGCAAAGACCTGAAACGGCCCCGACACTCGCTGGACGGGTATCGATTAATCGTATCTATGGAAGGTCTGAAAAGTCAGCCTGGTAATTTTCCTCCGGTACCTTGAGCGATTTTGTAACATCGCTGCATCGATAATCGAACGATTAACGAAGTTTGTTTCGTGTCAACCGGATAATGAAATTTCTTACGTAAATTAACCTCTCGAATCGAGCAATCATTTTCATACCCATTGTGCAATTCATTCGGGGAAAATGTAGATAGCGATGAAATTACAGCCACTCCGATTGGAGAATAATTTTTGCAGCCGTTGTGTGATTCAACTTCGCGAAATATAGCAATGAAATTAAACTTCTCCAATTGTAAGATCATTTTTATTAGCCATTGTGTGATCGAACTTTGTGCAATGGAGTAGCGAAATTAAAGACTCTCGAAGTGGAAAATAATGTTTCTAGATATTCTCGTGGTTCGATTTAACGAGGTACAGTGGGAAAATTAATCTCTCGAATTTAACAATAATTTTTTCTCACTCATTGCCTCGATATTAATCGATTCATTTACGTATAAATATGTACGAAAGAATTTCTTCTTCGAGCGATAAAATAAAATTCGTGCAATTAGAGGGTTGAGACTCTTCTCGATGGTGTTTTCTTCGTTGGGACGGGTAACCATTAATTTCATGGGGGACTCGGTAAAAGCGATCCAGGTTATATTAAATTAATCAGTTAAGGGATTTAGTATTGTCGTAAATGATTCAAACGTTCGCTTTTATTATGATTGCTGATTGCTGGTTAAGAATCTATACAATTGATAGATCGATGAAAGATCGAATCTATTTAACCTTTAAAATTATTGTTTTCTGAACGAACTAGTAATTTCGTAGCTAATAAATTCTAGAGCTACGAAAGTGACTTATCTAACTCTAGACATTATTAAACTCTCGACGAAATTCCAATGCTAACGTAAAAGCTACATAAAACACGATAATATACCTACAATCGGAATATGCAATACACGTTATCGATAACCTCTGCAAACCCGTGCTTTTACAATTTTCGTTAGATTTTCTACTAAGAGTAAACAGGTTGCAAACTTTAAAATTTAACTATGCCTCGTTTCGTCAATTTTTTGTCAATTTTCTACACGCTCCTCTTCGTACTTGTATTATTTTTTATCCGGTACGTAAAAGGATGTAATCGTTCAAACGAGTAAACTAAAACGAAAATAAATTATTATCACAAGATGGTATTCATCCTGCGTATTACTATCGAGTATTTACATAATGACTATCAATATCTAAGACCGTTAGAATAATTATACAGTTACGATATAATAACACGAGTCAGCCACAAGCACGGGGGTCTATCAATTTCTTTATTACACCGTGCAGAAAGAAATTGATGAACATTATCTTTCTCTACGTACGAGCCGTTCTAGAATTTCCTTCGTCCAGTCTAAACCGAGCAAACCGACCGAAACGATTTGTATCTCGGCCGACGGCCGATTTAATGAACTCGTGACGCGGTATTACGGCTCGTTTACATCGACGCGATTAAAACGACCAGGTCTATCCGATCGGACGGGACACGATGCCAGGTTCTCCGAACATTAAGCCGTGTCATTTATAATGAGCCGCGGGCCGATTAATTAGGCTCGCGCCATATTGCCAAGCAATTAATAAACCCTCATCGGTAATTACGACAGAAGCAGGGGGAGGGGAGGGGGGAGAGGTACGTTCTACGCGAGTAGTATCTCCTCGTATGATCAATTTGCGTTAGAACAGCAGCGGTTCCTGCCATCGTAACATCTGTTTGTTCGATAATTCATGAACCTCGCTATGGAACACATTCTTCTCCTAGGCACAGTCCTTGCTTTTAGGCTTATTTTATCCTTGTTTGGTCTTCTTTCTTTGTCCTTAGTTTGCGCTTACTTGTGCTCACTCTGTGCTTACTTTGCATTCACTTTGTGTTTACTTTATGCTTAGTTTGCGTTTAGTTTGCGTTTACTTTATGCTTACTTTGTACTTACTTTGCACTTACTTTGTGCTTACTTTATGCTTACTTTGTGCTTACTTTGCGTTTACTTTGTGCTTACATTGTGCTTAGTTTGCGTTTACATTGTACTTACTTTGTGCTTAGTTTGTGCTTAATTTGTGCTTACTTTGTGTTTAGTTTGTGTTTACTTTGTGCTTACTTTGTGCTTACTTTGTCCTGACTTATGCTTACTCTGTCCTTACTTTTTTCTTACTATGTCTTTACTTTCTGTTTACTTTCTCGTAGCTTTCTCCTTCCTTTACCCTTCCATTGCCCTTACTTTTTCCTTTGTTTCTCCTTACTTTCTTTCTTACTTTTCCCTCACTTTTGCAATAATTCCTCTCACCTTAAATAAAGACTAAAACCACGCTTTAAGAAGCTAAACGAAAATATGAAGAAAATATCGGATAATTTATTAAGAGAATACAAATAAAGTTATCAATAATTAGAAACGATACCTCGGAAAAATCGTACGTAAGAATATTACTAAGAAAGAGATTGTCTCTTTCTTAATAGGACTGAATTTCAAAGGTGAAACCCGATAAAATAAGTTTACAATGAATTAAATCTCCTGTTCGAACTTCGTAGGAAGTTTCTATCGACGGAAGCAACGGAGAAAGGTAACGGAACATATACCGATGTAAAAACCTCGCGTGTCAATATTATACCAGCGTGATATATTTTCGTTTCCGGGTTCATTTGCGATCGATTTTCATCGAACGAGCAACCATCGATCGCTTTAGAAAGGCCTTCTCCTTTCTCCCGGGCGATCGATGCAACGAAAAGGAAACCCAGATTTGCGCACATTGTGGTCGTGAATCAGCAATCGTACGCTGTTTTCCGATTTCGCACCGTTCCGAACACCTGCGATCGATTTTTATCCGGTTCTCATTGCCAATCCTTCCTCGAAGGTTTTATTTTCGTCATTGCACGCTCGAATGCGCGGCAAAATTATTTCGCAATCCTGCACCTTTCTCGCGAACGCGCAACGATCGCCGATCGATTGTTGGTAAAAGTAAATAGAATTGTAACAAGTACGATTTATCCGTCGCGAACGAAGAACGGTCAATTTTGCGATGTAAATAATTAGACGAAATCTTGGATCGAACAACGAAAAGGTAACTAATAACCGAGGTAGTATGAGTGTTTCTTTGCGGCAATAAATACGGAAAAACGGATGTTTACTTTGCGAAAAGTAAAAATATATTTATCAATGTAAACCATATTTTGCTTAGAAACTTAGTGTTTCAAGATAGGGTTACTTTGCGAAAAGGATATAATTTTTTGAACGTACGACACGGTTATTTTCTTACATGGAATTCAATTTTGTAAACGATTATGTATTAAACTGGAGTAAGTGTGTTTTAATGGCGGGGAATTGCTCGTATACTATCAATTGCGATCATCTTGATCGGGAGAAGGGGGAGTTATCTATATTATAAATAGGATAATTTATTACAAAGACCGAGATAATGGGGGCGTAGCAAATAATGTTGTTAAAGATAATTTAGAATGTAAAATAAGAATTCGCGTTTGGAGAAAAGATACAGTGCAACGTTAAAGACCTTTCTTCGTGCAATAATTTAATACCACGCGTTCTGCAACAATGTTTATGTCTCGGTTTGGAACACCTTAACGGAAAAGGAAAATAAGAACATTTTTTTCCACTCGCAGGTTTATCTACCTTTTTGCGACCCTTTTTTTTCCGTTATTAGAGCCAAGAAGTCGTAGAGCAAGCGGTGTTATTTATACCATCTTTTGTGCGTTCAATATAATCACGAATAAACGAACCAAGGTAGTTTAGTTTTTGTCATAATTTCGCCTTTCTCCGGCGATTTCTTAATAATCCGCGACCATGGAACATAACGATCAGCCATCTTGCGTATATTAAGATCACAGGATTAGATCCTCGGCGCTTAGCCTTTCGTTTACGTTCAACGTTGCCCCTTTTATTCTTATAAAACTGAACGTTTTAGCTGTCCGCCGTTCGCACGATTGTTATTCACTGCGATGCAATAATTTCTCATTAGACTCGAAACTATATACGCCGAGAAACTATTTCAATACGGTTAAGAATCCTTCATCGCGGTCGCTACAAAAGGCAATAACCATTTTAAGATCTTCCCTGACACGTGTAATGCAACGTTCATTACCATTCAATGCAGAAACCTATAGTTCGGAATTGATGCGATACGATAATACAGTGAAATTAATTGAGAATTGTCGATATCAATTTTTTCAGTTTCAAGAGTGTACCGGAACGAGTAAAAAATATATTAAACCGTTCGAACGAACGGTCCTCCGAGAGATGATCAGAGTAGTTAAGTTTAATTCATCAACGAACATCTCTCATGATGGATATCGTTCTTATTTTTTAATTATATCTGCCACTGCAACGAGAATTGACAACATGTACCATTACATCGTTGCGTAGGTTACCGTAATCGATCATTTTTATCGAAAGCAAACTAATATAATTTACGACGCATTCTTTGTTTTTCTTTTTTTATGTACACGTACAAAGTTGCATCAACTGCCGATGATTAATTGCAATTTGTTCCGTTCGTTCGAGCTTGTTTGACAGATGTTTCGTTTGAAGGGTGCAATGATATTTTTCTTTCTATTTTTATTCAACGACTTTATTCACCATAATAAGGACAAATATATACAAATTCAAATGTTAGAAAAATTTACGTGCATTAGTATCGAAAGCAACGTCAAATTGCTATCTTGAAACCTTATCGTAATATGTCTATTGATATAACCTACATTTCGTTTAAAAAATTAGTATTTTGAGACAGATATAGCATAAAAAAATTAAAATACGAATAGCTTAACACAATCCCGGAACATCTATCGATTTGTTAAGATCTTTTCCTTTCGTTTCTATAATACATACAATCCCTCGATTATTTTTGTTCTTTCTATATAATTCCTTTTACAAAAACAATTACAAAACCTGTACAAAACATTCATTTTAATATCGATCATATTCAGTACCGACAAGTCTTCATGAAAAATACAATACACAAAAATTAACATCAACGAATAATTTATACAAAACCCGTAACAGAGATTGCTCGTCGATAAATCACGATAAATCGAATAAATCGTTTCAAAATCCTCTAGAGACTTTATTTTAATCTTTTCGAAAACATTGATTTCACATAATTTCTACATATCGTCGAATCTTTCCAAAGATGTTCGTAGCTACCGAAAACGTTCAATGTTAAATCGGATATTAAATCGATTTTAGTTCATTGCTGTCGTTGAAAGAAAAATGAAATATTTTCCAGAGGAAGATCAGTTTCCACGATGACAGCGCAGAAAATGGCAGATCCGATCGCGGTCTAGATACCTCCTACGATTACCGATGGAGAAAGGTAAGTCCAGGGAATCGATCGGTGAAGGAAGAGAGTGCTATGGTCAGACTTTCCTTGGCCGATTCGGTATCAGGTAGCCGTTTGTTCTAGCAGAACCGACACCGGTTTTCTGGGTCGCGCCTCTCACTGGCCTATACTCGCACTGGCAAAAGTGGCTATTGAATTTGCAACCAGTGCCTCGTCGGGTGAATGGGCTATCGATTCCAGATCGAATTTGTTTCTGACCTCGACAAGGATACCGGAGATCGGTTCACGTTCGTCGCCCTCGCGTTCACATTAAAGGGCCGAGGTTTGTTAACCCTTTACCATTGAAAAGTGCATCCCCCCGATCGTTTCACGGTGAAATCCTTCGGGCCGAAAAGACACTCGATTTTTCGGGAATTTTTTCCGATGGTAAAAGCCTTCGGACCGAAAAGAAAGTCGATTATTTTGGGAATTTATTCCGACGTTACGGAACGTCTGATATACATATTTTATATATGCGTACAAATTGAATAGTTTGGACAATATTTCCGCAAATTTTCATGGGAAAATGTTAACGTATATAGAAATTATAAGTATCTTCCTGGGCTTACCGAATGTTTTAAGAGCACGATGGGGTGGATTTTTACAGCTGTAATAGTTAAAATTGAATGGAATTGGAATTTTTAAACACTGGATGAATGTTGCTATCGTTAAACTTAGGAATGTTTAAAAATGTTGATTTATTCAGAAACGGCGAACTTTAAGAAGAGAATGTAGCTTTTGAGAGATTTTTTTAAGTTTTCTCAAAAAGTGTTAAGGATGGAAAATAATTCTTATGTACGAAAATGGAGTGTCATTTTGAATGTTATGTGAAAATTTTTAATCAATTAGGTGAGTAGTTTCTGAGAAAAGTTTGCCGCCTGTTTGGAGAAACCTGTTTCGAGAAAAACTCGTTTAAAGTTTAAGGATCAGAGCGCTTTAGTGAGGCACGTTCCACGGGAAACGTTATATCTTCATCAATGTTTTACATTCTGACTAAACATTTACGATCGATATTCTTAAATTGTTGAATTTTATAAAATTTCAAAAGGATGATGTTCCCCTTTAACATACATTTCTTTTCATTTATTTGCGTACAAACAAATTAACCGTAAAGTAAAAACTAGTGCTACATTATATTTGAATCATTATTCAAAATATTTCGTTACTCGGTTCAGTACATTTTATCCGAGTATTGAAATATGATAGAAGTGAAGGTAGGATCTTAGCGAAATTGTGCTTGAAGGAAAAGAAAAAGAATTTAAATAAGACAAGAAATAGTAATGATAGACGGTATCATTTGCAAAGAAATGGTTTCAGTTGACAGGGTTTGAAGTATTTAAGAGAGAAAAAGAGATGACGTAGAAGAAGAATCTCGGGGCAAAATAATTTTGAAATGCAACAGATACGGTATAAAATGATTCGGGGAGCAAGTCATAAAATAGATTTTATAAATTTTGTAAATATTATTATAACAATTACCTCGAGCTGCACACCGAAGAGATCTCGCGATCTGCCGGGTCTTGATGTTTCTAACTCCTGCATTTCGGCTTCTCTCTCGGCTAGTCCCATTTCTTCTAAATATCTAAAACAATAGAAACAGTTGTCATAATTTTTCATTTTCACTCTTAGAATTTCAATTTAATTTAAATTAACAACCCCACAAAGTCAGGTACCAAATAACATACCACATGCTGTTTAACGATAATTTTTTGTACACCTTTGGTCCACCTACCAAAAGCTGTCAGTTTTAGAGATAATTACGATTGACAGCATCGCGCAAGTTTAATTAAATTTGGAAATGGAAACCCACTCTTCTTCCAATAAAACTAAAATATTTACTTCACCAAATTCATATGCAGTATATATTATTGTTCGTGTCAGAATTAGGAAAATTAAACTCTGCCTACTTTAGGTTTAGAAATAATCATAATTTTCTAAATAGAATAATTTGATCACATTTTTAATAAATTCCAGCGTATGTTATTCAATTCGAAGTCAATAATTATAGTGCTATGTAGTCTTTGGTTACAATATATCGAAATCTTTATTCGATAGCTGCTACATTGTTAATTTCACTCATAAATGTGAAGTAACAGTAATTGTTTACAGCTACTTATTATTTTTCGGCACTTGAATAAATTCATAAGTCGTTATAATCCTATTTCAGTAAAGAATTTAAGAAACTGACAAACCACAACTATATGCATGTGTGACATCCAAATAGTTTCTAGAATTTTATTTTCGATTGGATCAAACGAGAGCATTTCTCATGGCTTCGAAAACGATAAATCATTCCACAACATTTGTGTGTCAAATTGCGGTTGGGTTGGACGATGATATATCGTCTTGTCCATTCGGTTCGAAAGGAAAATTCTAGGAGCCGCAAAATACTATAATAAACATATTACGAGCAAAGTAAGAATTACCATAATATTGATCGTATTTTTTATACAAGATATTATCGAATTATATTTTTAGAATAGATCAGACCTGTTTTCTCTTGCCATTTAGTAAACCACTTTCGACCACGATTAGGACCTAAATGAAACTTGTGCAAGTCACACAAAGAACGATAAAAAAGAAATTTCATTACGCTGCAAAGAAGAGGGTGCTCGTTTCCAAAACATTTTGGGAAAGTAATTTTAAGAACGTTAATCCTATCAACTCCATGAAACGTGAAATATAAAAACTGAAGTACATAAATTTAACATTATTTCTTAAAAATTAGAAAAAAGTGTTTCATTTTAACCAGAGTCATCGATAAATAAACGATAAATAAATGTATACAAGCATATTCAGTTAATAGGCCTCTACAATCATCTTACTAAAATAAATAAATTCACAAACATTCAAAGTACGTAATTGATTCAATAGAAATTAAAGATTGGTACTATAAATAAGAATAAAATTTATATAAATACATAATACAAATTATTTACAGAGTGAAACACCTCGGTCCTCCAATGTAGAATAAAGTTCTCAGGATTGTGCAAATGATGCAGAATTTCTATAATAACAATACAGTGATAAAAATTGATACCGCAATGAATCCTGAAATACCTCTCGGTGTAGAATAATTCAGTGTTATCGGCGCGAATGAACCAGGACTTCCGCCCTTTCGTCAGCGTTGAAAATATAAAACGGCCAAGCCGATAAAAACCGTGTAACGGGTTCCAATTGAAGAGCAAAAGGTTAAGAGGTTAAAGAGAACAGCGCCAGAGGTTTGCACACATTGTCTTCCCGCGAATGGCCGTGAATCATACGAAGCCAAGGAGAACAATTCCAGACGTTTCCAGGTGCAATTAAACGTCTCTAAACGTTGCGTGCCGAGCGTGGCAACAAATCAAGTTCTTCCTTTTTTTTTTTTCCTTTTTCTTTTCATTACGACGGCCGTGCTTAATGCAATTAGAAGAAAATTGCCGCGAACCGCGGCGCAACCCACGCGAAAACGCGCAACAACAATGCGTCTCGCTGGAACAATGGATGCACTTGGAGCAGCTCGTACGCGCAACGACTTTGACGATTCCGCCGACAGTGAAATTATTTGGTAATTACCTGTAATTAATCCCCGCGCGACACTCGGCGCTTTGATACTAATCATCTTGGCGAAGCATCTTAAATATTAATCAGGTACTAATAAAATCAGGAGTCGTGTTAGTTATGGGGCTCGTTTAACAGGCTCCATTTAAACAGCTGAGCTACGTTCGAAAAAGTTCTCACGTAAGGAATTCCAATGTGAACGGATCAATTAAAATACAGAAGTGATCGATTGAAATAAGAGAAACGACTAGGTGAAATTTCGATGAATTATCTTAGACAATTCGAGATTTTTATCAATTTTGGTACACGTGCGTGCAAGGTCCAAAAATTTGTTTCCAAGGGAAGCAAATGAGTTTCAAATTTTCCAATGCGAAGCGGATCGATCGATTTAAGAGTTTCAATTCCTGGTTGAAAGTAGGATGTCCAAAAATAACCCAAGCAAACGCGGAAACAATATTCAAGCTCGTTATAACATTGCTGGAAATTTCAAGTTCACGATATCTTCACTTTCTCCTAACGAGGAATGTGTAAAGTTATACACTGGAATATAATTTTAACGTTACGATTACCGATTTTACTT
This sequence comes from Ptiloglossa arizonensis, assembly GCF_051014685.1. Lineage (NCBI taxonomy): Eukaryota > Metazoa > Arthropoda > Insecta > Hymenoptera > Colletidae > Ptiloglossa > Ptiloglossa arizonensis. Next base: position 13,518,784 of record NC_135055.1, read on the forward strand.
TATCGTCGATATCGATTACTCGAGATCAATTTTACTCGAATGAATTAAGAAATGCGATTGCATTCGATCGTACGACTGTACTACTGTACTTTGTTTAATCGATAAGAAAATGACAAGCTGTTGCATTGGGAAACCTTCGCAGTCGTTCTACGTCATCGATTGTGTTATAACCGGTATATATACGCAATTACGTTTTTTTTCTTTTTTTTTTTCATTAAGATTTCGTTACACGTTTACTGGTTCGCGTTCGTCGTTTTTTACGACGAGATCGTATTGAATTATAGAAGTAGCTATGTGCCTAATCGCTGGAAAGTCATTCGATTATCTTAAGCCTCGTTTCTCATCAAACGTAAGCTGCTTATTACGTCGAAACGAAACGCACACCGGTTGATATCTCCTTTTCGTGGATACAGATATTTAACAACAAATGCAAACTCGTTCCTCCTTGCAAATCATCTCCTGACAAATTTAATCTTCCCTCGAATTTATGGATTTGAAAGTAGAACGGAATGTGGCAATATCATTAATCATTAAATTGCAAAAAATTATGTACTTCCTGGACGCTCGTGCACACCGCGCGATCGAACGTATATGTTAAAAAATGCTAACGAAATGCAGCGTTGATGCAGACTGCATTCAATTTCGAAGCACTTTCATTCGATTTTAATCGCCTGTGGTAAGTCACTTTCGTGGAAAGAACAAGACACATAAATCTGAAATAATTGTCAGAAATAGAGGAAGCTGGTTCCGAGAAGGCTTTGCTTTCGTTATTCGTTTTAGCGCAAGACTGAATAAAAAATTTCATTTGATAAAGTTTGGGGTAGAAAATATATATTATTCGAATACCAGAATTATTTGAACGCTTCCTGATATGCAACGTTTTTCCTTTTAGTGTCCGAAGCAACGACCATTTTTGCTCTTACTTTTAGGGTAAATATCTCGGTTAATATCGCTTTTATGTAAAATTTGTATTGCGTAAAAAAATTTCCAAATTTCGTTTGCAACAATTTTCCTTCTATGTATTTTTGTTGCGAAAGCAACGGTAAGTGAGCCATCGTACATTTTATGATCAGTGTGTTCGCTCACAAATCTAGCTCCGGGCAAGAAATTTACGATGTGCATTTTAAAATAAAAGTCGAGTTGTCCTGTGGATACGCTGCAAGCTTGTTACAACTGCTTCGGCCAGTTTCTCGTTATATAGATTACAGAAATAATAAAAAAAAGGATTAATCCTGATACAAGCGACAATGTACACGCAAACGAGAATTCTCTTTGCTCGAAAATAGTCAATTCGTGATTAATAATAAGTCAAATTTGTTGGTAGAAAGAGTAACGTTACTGTATTTCGTCCCAGATCAAGGATCTGGAATTAAGTGGACTCATCGGTAACCACTTTCTAGCAGATCCTGTTTTAGACCCGATGCGATTAATCTTAATATTGGAGAACTATTCGAGCTAATTTAAACTAATCTTATCGCGTCCAAGACAGGATTTACTAAAACCGACTTATTGAGTTCAACTAACAGATCTGGAACGAAAGGCAATAACATTCCTCCTTGTAGAAATTTTACTTATTAATAGACTTTTATGAATTTCCAGTATATGCAAATACGATAAGTACATGCAAAATGTATGGAGATAATATGCAATTATGCAAAATAAATCATTAAAATTATTATATTATTTTAGTAAGTATTTTATTAGATACCGGCATAAAATCTAAAGTCTACTTATTACCTATTATTAAATCATTTCATATTATATCATCGTTATGAATATATTCTCTCGAAAGACATTACGCTATTATCTCTGCGGTGATTTTGTGTAATACTTTATTTTATAATATGTATTACATTAATTTATGATAATTATCGATAATAATGCTTTTAAAGTTCATTAAATTTTCACTTTCCGAATTTAAGCATTTCTATTTCATATTTAAATTGAATTAATACAATGGGGATCGTATTTTACTAACTCTTTCGTACAAGTTTTCCAATTGATTGTGATATTTTCGTATAATCGAAAAACTGCAATCATTTAAGCTTAGAAAGGAAACACGATATTGATCAAAATTAATGAATACATGGGATACTATAAAACTCTACAAACAAATTTGGATTATATAGTATCCCATGTATCCATTTATTCTGGTCCATATCCTGTTTCTTTTCTAAGCTTCAATGCTGAAATTTTCATTCAAAAGTAAATATGTATTTGCAATTGTTTATACTTATTGTATTTTATTATTATTCGCAAGTAAGTAAAATAAAATGCGCTGTTAGGTATATGAAACTTCAAGGACCCGTAACAGAGCGAGACAATTAAAAATCTAATATCACGTGTAAGTTGACCATAACCTCAATTCAGGTTGACTAAATAGGATAAAAGACTCCAATAATCATACAAGATAATTACTAAGGCATTGGCCATTATTTGCTGTTCTCCAGTATCTTTCCATCCTTTTTAGGGTTAAATGTAAATAGGTCAGAACAAACTTTATATTAAATTTCCAAACTTATTTATTTTTACCACACACACCAATTACAGATGAGATCAACTAGGATAAAGATTCTCAAAAATTCACATAACAAAATTACCAAGACATTCTATTATTTCCCAGCACCCTTTATCCCTTTCAGAGGGCAATATAAACAAACCGAAACAAACTTTAAACAAACTTTCCAAACTTACTTATTCCCATCAAATATATATACCAATCAGAAACAAGATCAACCACGATAAAACGTTCTCGAAAATTCTCATAACTAATCACCAAAGCATTCATCACATCTTGATATTCCCCCGGTAACCCTTCATCCCTTACAGAGCGCAAACAAACTTTAAATAAACTTTCCAAACTTACTTATTCCCATCAAATATACCAATCAGAAACAAGATGAACCACGATAAAACGTTCTCGAAAATTCTCCTAATAAATCATCAAAGCATTCATCACATCTCGATATTCCCCTGGTAACCCTTCATCCCTTACAGAGCGCAAACAAACTTTAAATAAACTTTCCAAACTTACTTATTCCCATCAAATACGTATACCAATCAGAAACAAGATCAACCACGATAAAACGTTCTCGAAAATTCTCATAACTAATCACCAAAGCATTCATCATATCTCGATATTCCCCCGATGATCCTTCATCCCTTAACGGAGCGCAAAATAAACGTATCGTAAGAAAGTTGAAATGAAACGCGCGCTATTTATTTTCCCCAGATACATAAAACCAATTAGGAACGTTTAAAGCTTCCGAACACCGGCAAGGTATCGCCGAATGCCATCGTAACAGCGAGTTCAAGAAAGGTTGAAGCTTGTAGCCGCGTCGGTGGAAGGACCGTGGGTTAGAGGCGGAAGCGAAGGTGCTCCGGAGGTGGCAACGGTAACGGGATCACCGATACGGATCATTAGCGTTTCCCCTCTTCCTCGTGCTCCTCTAACCCTTCCTTTGTACCTGGACGCTCGTTCGAACCACATTTACGAAAAATCGTTCGCGGAGCGATCTCGAGAAAAAAAACCGGCGGCGCATCGGTGCGGTGGAATTTCCTCGTTTCGTTTTCCACGTCGGGGCAACGTGAGTCATCGGTGACTATTGCGAGACCATGCAACCACGGTTGCAGCAGAATCGCGACTCGAGCGCATTAAAGCGATTTAGCGAAATTCCCGCGGGCTTCTCTCTCTCTCTTTCTCTCTTTTTCTTTCTTTCTCCATCTCTGTCTCTCTCTTTCTCTCTCGCTTCTTCTGTCCCTGTTACTCGTTGCATTTCACCCGAGCGCAGAGCGTTATGTAAATGAAAGTTCGCCCCGAGATAATCAGCGCGACGGGTTTTTGTTTGAGAGTCTCTCGTTCGGAGCGCTGCGACTGGATTTCGCGCTAATTTGGCAAGCCGCTTGAAACGGGTCCGTTTGATCGGGTTCGCGGCGAGTGGTTCTAGTTCGCGTGGAAAATTTCTTCTTTGTCTCGTCCATTCGTTGCCGCGTTTCGCGACACTCGGTGTCGGTGGTTATTGTTTCAAGGCAAAATATACCGGGTACAGTCCGAGGACTATTGCGGGGAACTATCTTGTCCGAGGTAATGTTTCCGGATGGAGTAGGGATAGGTAACAAATCTTTGTAATATGTTATAAGACGACGTGCAGTCGTGTAATACTCCGAAAGGTAGAGTCATTGAAGCAATCATAATTTTATGTTTAATTCGACCAAAAGAATTGAGTGTATCTCGACAACGTGTACAATGTTAATAACAGGGTTTTGTTACAACATGGAGTACAACGTAATTAAAAGGAGTACATGAAAAATGATGTTCTTTAAACACTTTTTCCAAGAAAAGTATCAGTGTAAATAATTTTAGATTTTAATACAAGATTACCTAGTGTGCTTACTGTACTTTGAATTTTTTATGTTGCAGATACGAAATTTTAATCGCATGTAAATTCTCTTAATAGTTGATCTTCAAGATGGAAAAATTTATGACCGAAATTATTCCGTACCTTTATGATAATTTATGAGGTGTAACATTGAGAATACATTCTTGCATTTCAAAAAATGTCTAATTGTATACAAATTCTATCGACAAGAAGAAACAATTTACTAATACTACATTTTTTACACGGAATGCGGTAAAATAACATCTTACGACGTAGCAGCGATTTAATTAATACAATTAGCGAATACAGGTTTTTTTTAATTCGTCTCGAAGGTAATAGTCGTTGAAAATAAATCTAAAAGTACAATACGATACTGCTGACTCTGTAACCGACAAAATCAGGGTTATTCTGTTCTCCTTTTTCTTTTGCCTTTACGAGTATAGGCAAGGTGAGTTCACCTCACTGAACCGCGAACGTGTACCGTATACATTGGAATACAGTAAGTTTTACACTGTTCCACTTTAGAATGTGTCGCGTAAACGGCTATCGGAGTAACTGCAATGCTCAAAAGTCTTAAATTACGTTTTAATTTTTATCATTTTTATCATTTTTAAAACACCGTAACAACTCGACTTTACACATTTTATAGTGTAAAGAGAATAAAATCGAAAGGGATAAGTGTGTAGGAAAAAGAAAATTTATCTTTTTCTTCGAGCAGAATTTTTATAATATTTTGTCTCTCTGCTCTTATTTTATACGCAGATATTCTGAAATTTTTATCATATTTCAATCGACGTATTATTTTAGACACAGGTGTATTAAAATCGTACGTGTTGAGTTTGAAGGTCTTCTGTACTGTAATTATGTACATGTAAATAAGATCTACAAAGTTCGAAAGATTCCATCTTTCCTTCTGCGAAGTGTAATAATAATAAAATTCCAGTTTTAATTCTCTGTCTAAAAAAAAAACGTTGAAATTCGTGGAAAGATAAATTGTCGCGTTCAAGGATATTTCAAGGTCGCGTTGTACCAAATCGTTGAATATCTTCTGAAATCTAAAAGATCCTTGAAATCGATAATTCACCAATTATAACTTTTACTCCCTTGATTCGCGTAATTGCTTCCTGAAAGTATACTATTATGACGTAGAAAAAACATCGGAGATTTTTCGCGCGATTATGACAGTTGCCAATCCTTTCCCTTCCGTGTACATAATCAGTTACACAATCTAATACGACAGAGAGAATGAAAATAAACTAAAACTGTACATTAATTTAAATCTCCATAGTTCTCCAACAAAGGACAAAGAGAACGTTAACGCCCCAACAACAATAATTCTCATAAACGTGCACCCTCGATATTTATCCAATAACAACAATGTATTCTCAATTACCAAAAGAAGTCTTCGAACCCTCCAAATCGCAACGATTAAACCACAAAGAAAAAAACTAAAAGGTAAAACTAAAATAAAAACTAAAATCTCTCAAAATTCCTAAAGATAGAAAAAATTGAATTCGAACGATAGACGATCGATAAAACGAATTTATTTACGCCAATGACGTTAAATCGACTTTTATTTCTCCGGAATGAAGTGTGATATTACAAAATTCCAATTGTACGCGTAAAAAATCTAACACCAAAATTCGTTTCGTATCCGTTCGGGACTTCAACGCGGACAGAAATCCCGTCCATCGACGTTAAATCCCCGACGAAGCTTACGAGCTCGCTCAAAGTGCAGTGGTTGCACCGAGGTTCGATTGAAAGGCGTGCACAGCTGGCGTTCGCGAGCGCATAGGGGTTGGCTCGCGACGCGCGGGCTCAAAACACGCGTTGCCACGACGCTCCGGAAGCAACGGGCCTCGTTTATCGATTACAGGAAAAATTCTTTGTCAGCGGTGTCCGGTATCAGGACATCGCGTACCTTTCCCTGGTCTCTTATCATCGGCACGTGTCCAACTTTGACACGGGCATCCGATACAAAGTTGACGTCGAATCCATCGATCGTTGTTGCGGGTTACAGGGGGAGAGCGGCGGCGTAGGGGGCCGCCTTGTCCGCGGGCCAGAATAATAATTAAAGTTCCGCGGGCCTCGGTGCCATTCAACGTTTCTCCTCTGCCCCACCTCTCCACCTTCTCCACCACCCCACCCTCTCTCTCTCTCTCCGTGTAAACAGACCGCGAACGACGAGTTTCGAACCGCCCGCGATGGATAAATAATAAGCGGCAATAACAACCTGCCAGCCAGACCACGCGCTCCTGCGTTATTACGAGCTGCTCTATCAACCGGGAGGATCTCGGCGAGCTGTATCGCGCGCCACCCTCTTTCTCTTTCGCTTACTTATCAACTTTTACCGCGCGTAGCGAGTCAACCGCATTGAAATCGTCACCGGCTGGGTCCGTTTTACGACCGAGATTCGAGGAAGCGCTTCTGGGTGTTCCGAGCGGAAATGGAAAATTGCTGGGCCGACGATCGAAGATTCGAGGAAGTGCTCGTCGAAAGTCGGTGAATTCTTGAGATTTCTTAAGCGATTCCTTTAAGCGAGGACACAGTTTTCCGGGGGGATTGGTATTTTTTGGGGGGAGAGGAGATTCTTCAGATTTTTTCAGAGATTCTCCAGCTTGGAAGAAACGGTTTTTTGATGTTTTTGAGAAGAAGGGAGATTTTTATGGTTTTTTAAACGAGTTTCGATTCTCGAGGAAATAATTTTTGAGTATTTTAGGGGGAGAAATTCTTGAGAATGTTTTAGAGATTCTTGATCTTGAAAGAAACGGGTTTTTGATGTTTTTAAGGGGGAGGGAGATTTTTATGATTTTTTAAACGAGTTTCGATTCTCGAGGAAATAATTTTTGAGTATTTTGGGGGGAGAGATTCTTGAGAATTTTTCAGAGATGCTCGATCTTGGAAGAAACGATTTTGACATATTTTTGAAGGCTAACATTATATATTAACACAATTCAGAGATGGTTAATAATTTATCGAATAAATTGACTACACATTTAGAAAGATTAATTCCATTATTAAAATTCGTACGAAATTCTGAATCTTCATATATACCTCAAAAGGATTTCGAAATATAACCTAATAGATAAAGCAAACAATACAATGACTACATTGTTTAATAATAACAATTTGTATCTTATCTTTTCTTCAGTTGTACATATTACATTGTACTGTGTAATATATTTCGTACTAACCAGCTTTCCGATTAATAAATAATGATAAAAGTAGTAATTAACAATCCAAGGTCTAAAATTGACAGAACTTGTTTTCACGCTTGATCGATACAGTTTTTTTTTTTTTTATTTACAGACTTCACGGATTACAATCAGCTTTCAAAGGCGACGCACTAAGCCGATAAACTCGCTCCCTCGTGTCGTTTACAAATACGACGATCTGCTATTGTATAAACGAATTACCGGGATCTAAACGCTCGATTTGCTCGCAGCATTGTATAACCGAAACAAAGGCATCGGGTTTTATACCGTACGGGTACGTACGTTCGTGCATACGGTTTTATCCTAAAATTAGTAAATCTGGATTGAAATCTCGCATCGATCTCCAAAGTACCGAATTTACAAGCACCGGGCGGCCATGTTATCGCGATCCGATGTCAGCGTAGAACTTCTCAGAAAATGTAGGAAGGTTAGTAGTAACAGCGAGGAATATTTATTCCAGGAATTACGGGAGTCGTATTAACGTGCGCTCGTCCAGGCAGGTTCCGAGAAGGTGCATAGGCGGCCTGTATGCACGCGATGCAGTTCGTTACGTTAAAGCAGAGCATGTAAATGAGTCTATGCATGATCGTTTTTTTTTCCTCTCCTGGCAAGGGAGAGCCTACGCGAAAAATGTAATCGGAGTCTAGGTACCTTCGATCGAGCTAACCGTGTACGATCCGTCTACCACGTTCCTGAATTAAATTTATTTTAAACCATCTCACGGTTCAATGTATTATGGTTTAATCGAACGTCGTTGGTATCAAGGAGAACAATTTTCGGACCCAACCACGAAGAAATTAACTACACCGAGAAGTAATATCAAACAAGTTCTAGTACGATAAACAGGTCGCTAATAAGTTGTTGGTAATAACCATAAGCAGTTAACAAGGTTTTAAACATTGTATACAAAGAAAGAAAATGGATGGACTGTTTGAAGTAAACCAAAGAGTGGGGGAGCACTTTGCGGTGGAGTGGAAAAAGTAACGGGTGTACTTATTATATTGCAGTTAGATGTCATACCTTATACAACAGGTACACCGGTTACTTCTCTCACTCCACCACAAATTGTTAGTATACTTCAATAATAAAGTCACATCCCGATTTACATTGTTTCTATTAATAACGCAATATAAGAATATTGCGTAGTATTAAGAATACTGTTCAGTTTCTGTTCGAGTTTGGTTACTGTTCCAAACGCAGAATCACGAATCTTATTGTTCGAACAATTACCGAGAATATACGTCATTGATGAAAACAACGTGACACGATCGTATTTGTATACATCGTTGACGATCAGATTTACTTTTAATCGTTGCGGAAGAATTACAATTGGAAAAGGGATGTTCTTGAAGGACGTGTTCGAATAACAGTAATAGAGAGGGTTCGGGTAAAGAAGGCTCTATTGTGCTTGGGAAATCCGATGTCACCGTCGAAGTGCCTTCTACCGTCCTTAGTCGTCCATTGATCGCGCAGTTATCAAGGCTACTAAAGGGCAGAGAGAAGAATAGATCGAGCCGGGTTAATGTCGAGCTGTCTAGGTCACGGATCGGTCTGTGTTCTTGATCGGTTGCTTATCTGACTGTAGTCGTGACCCACTTGCCGTTACCGGTAATGTTAATCGCTGTTCTCGACCGGCACGTGCGCTGCACAGTTATGCACTTTTTGTTCGCTGTGCAGTTCGCTCGGAAGAGTCGTTCGGCGTTGACATCGAGGGTTCACGCACTCGCACAACGAAACAAATGTATCGAGTGTTGGTCAAAATTCAAAGGATCGATTTATCAACATTCTGACCGCGAACACAATTACCGAGAAAAGGAATGTATTAGGTATGTAAACAATATAATTTGAACGCAGTGGCAGTAACGCTTACGATGCTTTCTTCCTAGGTAGTAAATTTAGTTTTCGCGCTAGTTATTTCTTCAAGCTTGAAAATATTTTTACAGAACACTCACCGTGGCAAAGATTTATTTAAACAATTTTTCGGAATATTTTATAAACGAATAGAAAGAAATGCAATGTGACCGCGAATAAGTACAAGTATAGAGGAAATAGGAAATTGAACCTGTAAAATTTTACAGAATGACCAAATTAAATAATAGATCAATTAGATATTTAGTTACGAGGTAAGGTATTAACAATCTCACCGTGCAACTTGGGTTGGATTATTTTAATTTTTCATAGTGGATATTAAAAAGGTGAGCTATTTCTTAACCTACTATGTGCCAATGTGTTAAATAATCGTTTAACTTCGTTATTTTTCATCGAAGTATGTTATAGTGTAAGTGCAAATTAAGAAAGTTTTTAATTCCGTCGATGCTGCTACTTACTCGTGATTGCATTGTATTTCTTTGTGTTAATTTATAGTATATTATATAAATTTTCACTAGCTACTGGGACAACTATTTCGATTTATCAAAGAGTATGGTGTACCTAAACGTTTGAAAAATGCCTATGGGTCTTTCAGAAGCATCAGTAAGCAAACTAATTTTTCGATCCATCTTCATAGCGAAAGGTCTAAAGGATTTAGGTGTGGAAATCGTGATGTAAATTCATCTAAACTTCCTTGTCCTACAAAGCTCATAATGAATCACTGGTACAGTTTGACGCTAGGAAATGGTGAACCTTTCTTATAAATATGTTTATCTTTTGTGCATCGAGTGAAACTGCATCTGTATTTCTTTCAAAATTAATTTATAGTCCTTGTTTCCTTGACACAATCGGTCTATTCTCTTGAACTTCTATTTCAAATCGTCCTTATACGAATTAAAATTTTACACTGTTCAAAATATAGTTACAGATGATTATTGATAGTAAAGATTCAATAAATTCGAGACATTATTTTTGCTTGAAATCGAACTCGAAGTGACACAATTAATAACTTCATACGGTGGCTTGTTAGTTTTTTTTATTATAAATGAAGCGTGACCACCAGTCGGTTTCTATAATTCACGAACAATGTTAAGAACTTCTTCAGCAATTCCACATTTTTATTATTTTCTAAAAATCCTAATACAAGCGACAGTCGCGATCGTGCAGAATAAGAATCTATTTAATTTTTTCGATTCGAAAAAATGCTTGAATTACAAACATCGACAACTTTGCTCTCGTGTCCTTCGACGCGATTGTATATAACTCAAAAGTGGATGATCATTGACATTCGAAGAAATTTACTTACATACTCGAAGTAGGCACAAATGTGGATACAAGATTTCAGATCGATAGATTTGATACTTCTTTTGAAAATAATAATCAAAGGAAGTCTACATTCGTGCTCTAGACCACTGCCGACAGATCCGATAAAATCTTGAGGAATCTCTGTCACGAGTCCATCGTTCCTCGTAACTATCGAGTCTCTTATTTCGTTGCATCGTTCTACGACTGAGGGAAAAAAGGGAGAGAAAAAATGGAAAGGTGGTCGTTAATGTCAGAACTGGACCTAACGATCGCTAGAACGAAGAAGGAACGAGGAAAGGGAGCAGGGCCGTCGAGGCGTCTTAGGTCTGTGCTCTTCGTTCCTGGCGGAAATAAAAGAGCGCACGTGAGAGAAAAAGGCCACGAGGAGGGATCAGGTGGGGAGAGGAAGAGGAGGAGAGAGAGATAATGAGATGCTTTATTAAGCTCGAGCATTCCAGGTGCCTTTTTGCAGGTAATTATACGCTCGCGCCTAGCGGGTTACACCGGTGGCACGTCGTCTAATTACTCTTAATTACGAACAAAAGCACCACCCTGCGGACACGGGGATACCGTGTATGATAAAGGTGACGGAGTTTACGATGGACATCCTCGACGGTTTCGAAGTACATACATCGGTCCTCGTAAGAGCTTGTTCCGTTTCTCACGAGCCCGGAAGCTGTTCCCCGGAAAAATGTTAGCACGCCGACCGGAACACAGCCGCGAGATCGCGTTAGGTTGAGTAACAGGTTCCTCTGGGCCTCGAGAACGCATGCGTCTCTGGGAGCGTTATCTCCGAACCTTTACCTCGAACCATCTCGAGCAGTGCTCGGGCAAACTATCGGGATTGTTTACGAGACAAATGCAGGTTTACGTTTAAAGGGTTCGCTAGAAATTGAATCTCCGGGTAACAGTTTCTTTGGTATACAATAGGGATTTGTTAGCAGAATCCCCGAGTAGGTTTGTCCGGTATACCGAAATACTGGAAATTTTGGAGTTTGAATAGTTCTCAACTTATTGAAAATCTAAATAGCGATAGTAACCGACCGATGGTGAAGATTGAAAATAAAAATGAAACGGGATTTTAATAGCCAAGTTAAAAATAATCTTTTAAGCGGATCGAGGATAAAACGTAGTTTGCTCGTAGATGGTATTTCAAATTATGGAGAGAAAGTGATTCAAAATTTGCGATCGTTCCACTGAGATTGAACTGTAAATTTTTACTTATACTTGAAGTCAAAGGTTTCCTAGAGGTACGTAAGGCGACCATAATTCCTTCGTGGGTGGAGGCGTAGAGATTTGAAAGTCGAGTTCATTTTTCTCACGTGACGAGGACAGGAGCCGCCTTTCACTGTTATAACGTCACACGGTGCATTTATTGACGATAAAAATCATCGCGATTTAACTAGAAGCTATTAATTTATCCGGGATAAAGAATACCCTTCGATGTGTGCTGGACAAATCTCAGCCTTGTCTTTACAAATACATTCGTAGCTTCCCACATCGTTATAAGCCACTCCTAATGAAGAGGAGAAGACTTCAAACGTTTACACGACAGAAGAAGGAAAATGTACCGTTTGAAGTAAACTACTCTGCATCTCGAAGTACTCCTCGTGCCTATTAATTGTCTACTCTACCATCGAGGATATATTCCCAGGTTGTAGCAAAGTATTTTATCGTAATGTTCTACAAATGAATTCGTCTTTACAAGTACATTCGTAATTTTCTACATCGTTATAAGCCGCTCCTAATAAAGAAGATAAGACTTCAAACGTTTACACGACACAAGAAGAAAAATGTAGTTTGAAGTAAACTACTCTGCATCTCGAAATACATCTCGTGCCCATTAATTGTCTACTCTACCATCGAGGATACATTCCCAGGTTGTAGCAAAGTATTTTATCTGAATGTTCTACAAATGAATTCGTCTCTAGAAATACATTCGTAATTTTCTACATCGCTACGAGCCATCGGTGACAAAGTGGACATTTTAAAACACGTCACACGAGAAGCGATTACTCTTATCGCGAGTGAACGATGTTGCGTTATTATCTACCCGCATGAACTTATTAAAATAACGACACGCGTGTTTCGAAAGGCCATCGTGGGAATTTAACTGCGTTTAGAAGTGAAACGGAGGAGGCGTGCAAACGATACGTAAACTCGACGACGGAACTAGGAAACGTGCAAACGGTGTTCGATGAAACTTGACCCGTGAACGGCGACAACCGGCTGAGAGGATTAGGTATCTAGCGCAGTGGAATCGAGCCCAACGACATAGAAACGGACACGATTCAAGAAGTCGGACGACTCTGTCGTTTCCCTCTTGTTTCACACTCGAGAGGCATCGTTCGTTCATCGACCGTCATCGTCCAGCGGAACGGTCTTCCGTTTTCACTAGGGACACGAGCTTAACGGAATATGTGTCAGGGTTGCTTAACCTTCCCAGAATCGTGTGTCGAAATCGAAATTCGCGCATTGTTAAGATACTGTTGACACGTTCAGCACCGTGTGGACACCACCGTGAAATATTTCGTAATATTTCCTCCAACGGTACGTAATTAATCATTTACAATTATTACTTACCGTCGTAAGTAATTTCGAAGACCGACCGAATGAATTCGAATGCTCCACGAGTAGTTCAGAAATGGAAAATGATGGATCAGGTTCAAAACTTTGCGAACAATTTACCAAAAATTCTCCGTTCCTCTGAAATCATTTTTGTCTCGGCTGTCATGAACATTTATTAATTACACGTATTTATTTAATTGTACACTGGCATACTTATAATACGCACCATATTGTGATCTGGTGAAATCAACATGTATACTTCTATTCATCGCCACCGTGATACATCATGAAATGAATTAAATACTGCATATTTAATAAACGAAAAATAAACTTGCACACTTATTCAAGATAACAATCACCGAAATTTTAAAATCCAGTTTTGCTATTTTTTCTCTACTTCGAACAAGCCACTGTAAGGTAAAATTCACATTGAAACACTTTCAAAATCATTTATTAATCTATGATACATCAAAGTGTTTTACATAGACAAAAGAACGCAAGACGGTACAATAAACATTGGTATAACTTAGGAACGTTATGGCCACCTTCAGAGTATAATATATACACATACATGAATACTTAGAGAAACTTGAAATATAACGAAGTGTTTCGTGTATCTTGGTAAAGTCACGCAATAGTTGTAGCATTCGGATCGTGGCATTCGGATCGAGAACGTTCGATAGAAATGTTACGCTCGCTGCGTCCACAACTTTCGCTAATTGATATACAATTTCCCGTGAAAATTTGCGAAGAAAGTGGTACGAATTGGTCGCGCGTGTAAATTTCCCCGGGAAAAACTGTTCGCCACGCGAGATTAATCCGCGACCAGACGACACGACGTAACATTCGTAACGCTTGCATAATCCGAACACACACGATCGGCCATAAATCGCTCACACGTCCCTTTTCAGGTATTATTTATAGCCACCCCGTTGTATTTTCACGGAGGTTTACAATTCGCTCGCACCCACGGGGTTTTTAGCTGTCAATCTGTTACGTAAGATTACGACGGTGCATCGCGACGGGAGCCAATCAGAGTGAGATCCGAGGCATCGTTAAATGAGAGCAAAGTGTTGTCGATTCTAGACGAACAATTTATTTTATGCGCGTTCCGATTAGCATTTAAAATGATCGCGTAAACAGGAAGTGGAATCGGGAAGAAATACGGAGGTGTTCCGCGTAAAACCGTCCGAATGATTCAAAGCCCGAAATTGTCATAACAATAAAGATTGACAAGCTGTTGTCGAAGGAATTTTTACGACGCGCTGTACCTCCGACGTAATATTTTCATTTCGCGTGGCTGTACAACAGGTATCTGTTACCTGTAAATGTTAGAGGATTGTTTATAGCGTAATTCAATGGATTTCCTAAGGAGAGATACTTTATTTATCCATTGGAATTTTTAATACATTAAATATTTACGTTTCTTTAAATATTCTTACGTATGTTGTGCTTTTTAAGAATTCGCGTAATCTGAAATTTCTAAGCGAGTTTGTTTTGTAGATTGCTATTGACATTGTATTATTAATATTATTTTTTAAAATGTTACAGAAAGAAATTACGTCACTGATTATTAAAAAAGGAAATAAAGCGACCCTGTCAAACCTTTTACTTATACAGTAGCCTAGCATTTTCGCTTACATTACATTTATTTGAATAATCTTCTAATTATCCGAGTGTACAATGCCAAAGAAACATCTAATTAATTATTCTGTCCGAAAGCAGGTACACAGATGTTACTTTCGACTGGTATATTATAACTCTGCTTCGATTGATTCGTGTAGAGTGTAAATTGTCATATTATTGATTTTTTGAGAATACAACAAACCTCGACGTTAAAGAAAAAATAACTATGCGCGAAGAAGCTACTGAATCTCATTAAGCAGGACTAAATGAAAGAGCCTACAATGCAGAGTGGTGGTACCGAAAGGAACGAAAATGAAGATTAAAAGTCACGTCATGTCGCTGGTTCTCCGTAATGGCGGTTACGTGGTGAACAACCTCGGTTTCCCTGCCGTCTCGTTTCGTTAGTTTGGTACGGGCCGCGGATTGGCCCGTCATTTAAATGCCAACGAACCCTCGAGTCTGCCACGAGCGCCCCTGAAAACACCCCTATTCGCCAGCTAGGGTAAGAATCGGTAGAAAGGGTAGCTTCTAACAATTCGTGGAAATGCCAGTATCTCGACTCATCGGCATTGTTCCGTAACTCGAGACATTTCCACGTGAACTTCTATCATTAACATTTTAACATTAGGTTAACTCGTTTCGCCACCGCACATTGATAAGTCAAGATGTCGGTCATCCATACGTCTTATCGCTGGACAACGAGACGAATTGTTGAGAAAAACAGTGTGGAATACTTTAACTCCGGTACAGATTCTCGTATTTATTCGAATAAAATTAAATTGAATGAAAAAAAAAAGGAAATCGAATCGTTCGTACGTTTACTTCTTCGAGATTGTCAAAAAGATTGAAGTACATAAAAATAATAGAAAAATGGATGGAGAATTTTAAAAAGCAGTTGAGAAAGATATTAATAGATAAAGTCAATGCTTTAGAAACGATTCATAATGAAATGTATCATAAATAACTGACTGCTATTCAAGATGATTCAAGCGAATTTAATTGAATCTCGTTCATTTATTAACACTTTACCATTCGTATGGTACAGTTTAACATAAGGTAAACGTATACAGTATACTTTCAGTTATTACTTTCGTGAAAGTGAGTAACTACAGAATAAGAAACAAATCGTTGAGATTAATACGAGACGGTTACCATTTGACGTTCGATGTACATCTGGCGCCAAAATGACGTCAGCGTTACGGTGCTAGGATTCCTCTGTCCGTTTCTATGAATCCTCGGTCCTCGTATTCTCGTGATACCCGGTAACTGTAATTTACAATGCAATGAATTCCCTTTCAAGGTGGCGCGAAACGTGTCTTTCAAAATTTGCTGACGAAACGTCGAGAGTTCCACAGTGTCTTGCGCGAGTGAAATATTATCAGTCACTTGAAAACCAAACGGTCCGTAACTTCCCGAAAGGGGACTCGGTGCCAATTTTCGGGGCATAAATCTTGCTAAAAGTTCCTGGTAAACTTCGCGTGATTTTATACCACGGTATTACGTCTTCCGGTTAAAAAGAATACCGCGAATACCTGTTTGGATTTTCACGGGATACAACTTATCTTAGCCAGGCGACGAGCCAAACTTTCAAATCTTCAATGAATCACTCCGCGACAATAATGCGGGCTCACGAATGATAGAATGCGGACAATGAGAGTTTCCAAGAAGCCCGGAGGATACACTTATCGAGAATTATAATTTCGTCAAGGTGCGATTGAAAATGGAAGTACAAGGAAAATTTCGTTATTCGTCAATTTGTAATTGAAATATTCCTCTCGGATTATTTTTTTAACAGATAGCGAGGTGTTCAAGTCTTTTCAAATGGAATCGCAAATTTTCACTCACGTGACACCGCAGCACCGAGACATAACCTCCAAAAGAAATATGAATCGCATGTAACGTATGAAAATCGCATATGAATAATGGAAAGACTATGATAAATAAGATTGGACTCTTCGTATCGTTTCATAACTAATAGTAAAGCAAACTTATTCGAATATTATTCGAAGGACATTCGAAGGGTGTGTTCGTGTTCGTTTCTTGTTCATATTTCTACTCATAGAAGATATTGGTACCTGCTGGCTATTAAATCCTGGAACACTCTGCATATAAGTATATACAGGGTGTTCCAGGAAGAGACTGAACAACTTTACCAATATATTTGGTAAGTCATTCTGAATCAAAAATTTCACGATAAATATTGCCCTAGTTTTATTCATTTCAGGAAAAAGCTTCCACGTATACATAATTGGAACAAGGTAACAATATTTAAAATTTTTACGTAACTCTTATCTTTTTTTACTGCTACACTTTTATTCGAAGTTTCAACAACCGTTACCTCGTTCCAGTAATTTCATTTCCAATGGCGTTACTCGCAACACGCTCGTTCCCAGCGCGCATTTTGTGCGATACTCGAGTACACTAAACACTGATTACCTCGAAAGCGAATAAACCGAAATCTGTAGCGTATACGCCCCGTTTGATTCGGAATGACCATACCGGGTAAAGTTACTCTCCTCCTGGGACATCCTGTACATAGAAAACCCATTCATTGTCCTCTCGTAGCGACTCGTTCGTTTTCGAAAAAAAATTCTCCACCTGTGCTTCGCATATTGATAACCAAATTTCGCGACGCCTCTGCATCGTTTTTCGAGAACTCGGCACGACGTCAAAACGATATTCCGTCGATACTGCGCGCGACAGTCGTGTACAGTAAACCTTGATTATCTTAAAAGCGAACATCATTATGCGAGTCACTACCGGCGATTTTTCGAGAGCCCTCAACACGGGGTATTCGAACAATATCCCGTCGACATATATAGTACGCGATGCGCTCGATCCTGGCGTGCATTTCGCGCGATACTCGAGCACAGTAAACAAAGATTATCTTGAAAGCGAACGAACCGGAACGACCACACCGGTAAACTTATTCTCCTTCTGCTCCACCCTGTGCGTAAAAAAAAGCATTTCGTTATCCTTCGGAGGATAATTTACCTAAAAAATTCTCCACTCCTCGCATATTGATAAGCGATTTTCGAACATCACGCGAGCCACTACTGGCCGTTTCTCGAGAACCCTCGACACGGTACTCAAACGGTATCCTGTCGATGTGCTCGATCTCGAGGCCGTCCATGGCAACGCGTAAGGTAAAGTACGATGTCAAGTCCGTCTCGTCGCGAGCCCTGGCCGAGGTTAAGGGTGCCGTAAAGGGTCGGTCAGCGAGCAAGTGATAAGTGTTCGTTCTTTTCACTTTCCTTCCTTCCTTCCCGCGGCACGACAGGACATTCGATCGCGGCTGGATCGCGTACATGCTCCAGGGACTACGAGGTACGCGAGGCCAGAGTAAACTCGCTTTATATACGTTTACACGGGGCGCGGTATCGACACCTCGTAAACCAAGAGGAAGTCGTACCTTTCCCGTGTGTACACGCCGTAATAAAACGAGCATACAAGCGACGGTGTCGCCGGTACGCGGGCATAAAGCAATATTGATCCGGCGTACTTTCTAGGTGGATTTTTCTTCGTTAGGAAATTCGATGAGGACAGACGACCGAGCGTGTGTCACCGTTGCGCGCCTACCTCGCCAGCGATAATATTTTGTTAAGTCTGTTTTCGCGAGCGATATCGCGTCCCCTCGTCGTCCTCGAGGCCCCCCCTACGACAATTAACGAGCCACGGTGGGGGACAGCTTTTTAACCACCACCTCCTCCTCCTCCTCCTCCTCCTCTTCCACCTATTCCTCCACCTACCACCCTACGGAGCACGATATCGGCGCATCTAATGGATTTTGCGTACGGTCGCCGCGGTGCTACTTTTATTATGTCCCCGTATTCATAAGTGTAGCGTCGTAAAGTTGGTTAACATGTGGTCCGAGGCACTCCCTCCGCGAAGAACGCCACCCTATAGAAACACAGGGTCTAGCTTCGGATTTCTCCGGTCGTGTCGTATCGCTCCGAGCGACATTTTCATTTCAGGAGATAAGTTTCTAATTTTCTCCTTTCCTTTTTTTTTTTCTTTCTGTTTCGGATGGTGTAAGTAATTCGTGATTCCACTCTGGACAGAGTAAAGTCACGAAGTAACGCGCGAAGGTTAGAAAGGGATTCTTGGATGTGTTTCGCGTTGTTGTTTAGAAGTATCTTTAGAAGGGAACGTTTTTCGAGTTCTTCGCTTATTTTATTCCGTCGACAATTTGTAATTGCACGTGGTGAATTTTGCGAAGTAATATTGCGAGGATTTGCAACGATATTTACGAAAATATCGCCTATTTATATTATTGAAACATTCGCGCGAGCTATTACGAATATAAACTATGCGTTCACAAATAATATTAGTAATGCAAATATTCACAGGGCTTTTTTTTTGTCTCACCGAATCATCGATTCTGAATATATAAGCATCGATAAGTAATATTCTGGAAACTTTTTACAATCGAAGAGGGTGAGGAAGGGATAAGATATTTAAAATATTCCGAATGATAGACTCGACGAATCTCCCCCGTCCCTAATTCTTCCAGTATTGATAATCTTCTTTTATTTTTCACGGAATTATTCCCCGTTTGCCGAACGAAATGATACTTTAAGTCACACGCGCAGAAAAAGTAAGGTTATGTTAGCAACAGCAATCTACCACGCCTCTTTTGCACAACCATCGTAATTGCTTATCTTGTATACGCCCATTTGCATATACGTGCGATAAAACAAAAATAAACAAATTAACACCAACTTACGATCGGCCCGTACACGCTAATATTCCGCGCGAGATACAATTGCAACGCGATTGAAAATCACCGCCGAGAATAATTGCATTAATCGAGCCGACGGAACAAAGGCTATCGCGTAATGCACGAAAGAGGAACACCGTTTCTATGGATTTATCGAGGCACTGTGTATATTGGCACCTCGTAAACTAGAAGGAAGTCATTCCTCTCTCGTTCATCGGGTCGCAATAAAACGGGCGTACATCGCTGACGTTCGTTTCGTGCGCGCGGGTAATGTAACGTCAATTTGCGATACCTGGCGAACCTTGTCGGCGATGAATTAGTAAAATAATTCAAGGATGTCGACGAAAACCATAGTCACGAATCGACTCCACCGAAAGAATATATTTCGTTGCGTAAAGCATTCTTGAAACGAACTCTGCTTCGATGATGGCCAACTCGTCGAGATCTGTTCGAAATTAAATTATTCTATTAATTCACTTTTTCTTTTTTTTCGTTTCTAATCAGATACGTTTTTGTATCTGTAGGAAAATGAAAATTTTTCAACCGAAATGAACACGAATAGAATCGAAGTAAAAATTCAATGGAGAGATTGATTTTAAATAATTTAGTACGGAGTAAAATCGATTGAAGATTTTTAATTTAGCGAACGTTTTATTGGTCCACTTCAGAAACAATGTAAGAAACGACTAATCTGTAAAAACAGAGTGATATAATATGCGCGATGTCACATCTGTCAAATTAAATTGCAAATATTAAATGTGACACTAATGCAAGAGGGTAGTTCGCGAAGTCAACGAAAACCATTCAAGATAATATTTCCATCCCGAATTATATCATACTCTAGGAAAAACCATCGTATAATCTTTAAACAAATATTTGTCTACCCAAAAGAAAAGTAACCGCCAAAATTGTTAACAAATATTCAGCACTAAAATTACCAACCATACAATGCAGCAAAATTATCACATTGGCTACTTCCCCTCGGTTCGAGTCTCCCTTCCCTTTAAAATAAAATCCTGTAACGTAAGAGTAAACATCAAAATTATTAAAAAATATTCCGAACTAAAATTACCAGCGATACACTATAGCAAAATGATCGCAACGCAGTCCACTTCCATTGATTTCTCTTTCTTTTCGCTTAAAATAATTCGCTCTTGGAAGAGGTTAAAATCTTGCCAGCAACGCGGCAAGCAGTACAATTAAATCGCGCGGTAAAAATTCGTCCGGGTTCCCTTAACGAGCCGGTGTATCGACAGCTCGTAAAGCAGCAGGAAGTCGTAGCTGCAATAAACTCGACTCCTCTTCCTCGGTCCGTGTATCCTGACAGGACACCGTGACCCACGTGAACACCTCGCTGCGAAAATCGCGGAGGCCGTGTTTAGATAGCGGGCCTCGCGTCTCGTCCCGAAGGAGTAGAGACAAGCGGTGATGGTGGTGGAGGGGGGTTTGGTGTAGGGGGAGAGGGGAGGAGGAGAAAAATCACGGTTCGTTTAGAGAGGCACGTGGAGGTGGCGGTGGTTCGCGTTTTCAAGAGATCCTTTCGACGCGGGGACCGTGAGAAATTCGAGCGGAGAGCCGGGTCGATGATCCTCGAGGAAGTCCTCGACGACCTTGAATCGGGAAGGACCGCTCGCGCTGATGATACTCGTCTCTCCTGGCCACCGGAAGTTCTGCTTATGGCAGCCTCCTCGAGGTGAAAGGAGGAACGATTACGGCAAATGAAAGTTTTTGCCGCCGCTACGTATGACCGGATCATTGTTATTTCGTCTCACGAACGACGAGTGAGTTGTTGATCTTGAAAGTTTGTAACGGGCTCCGGAGCGTGGACCGTAGGAATTTGTTGCTCCGGACAATTGGTGAATCGGCGTTTCTGGGAAGTTCCTGGGGAGTTGAGTAATATGGGTGAGTAAGCGCTGAGTGATATTATTGTTAAGTATGTTCCGGTGTGTATATATATATATATGTCCATGCAGTGGTTCTCATGTTCTTGGTCCATGGAGTCCTTTATTATTTTTGAACATCTATAAGAGGCTTCGAAGAGTCGTTTACGAGGATTTTAAGTATCGATGTTCAGTGTATTGGAATTTAAATTTTGAGAAATTCTTTAAAAAGGTATTTGTTGCTTCGTTTGATAAATATTCCGTATTTGTGTGTATTCTATAGTATATCTATTTAATGATGTATCAATGAGCCTTAGATTGGAAAAAGTGTACCACTCCGTAACTAATCTTTATATTTTGTGTTGAACAATCTAACATTAAAACCACCCCCTCGACGCTGTAAAAATAAAGCACCTCTTTCGATTTTTTTCCGTGAAGAACAAAAAGATCGCTTTAAACTTCAGAGTTTAAAACACCCTGAAATTGTGAAATTAAAAATTGAAAGGTCGGAGTAAAATTCAAAATTGGAAGGTAAAATTCCTTGTTTTTTTTTTTTTGTTATAAAGGGTAAAACTTTCTAATTTATATTTCTGAATTTTATATACAAAAATTGAATGTAACATTAGAAACGCTCCAAAAGTACTCAAATAATGCCCGACATTTTTCATCCACCCTTCTCTTAATCTAAACTTTCCCTCCACTCTGTTCCACGCGCTCGAAACCCCACGCTGTAAGAAGAAACCGTGAACCGATCGAATGAAATTAAATCGAACATTACAAGTGAAGACCACCTACGTTCAAGAACTCCGTTCCAAAGTAACCCGCTTCGTGCCTGAAACTATTAAAAAAAAAAAGAAAAACCACCTCCCCAACTCACGAACCTACAAAACCTACAAAATCACGAGCCCTTTCATCGGTCCGGTTGCCCCGGTGAAATCTAAAAAAGAATAAAAGGAAACCGCTCGAATCTCCGCGGTATAAGAAAATACCGCGAGCGGATAGGCTCGCGTCACTCGTGGAGTCTAGCGGGAACGTGAACAAGTTCCCTAAGAGTCTTACAATTAGTGCAATATTCATCTTCTTGCGGCGCGGCAGCTTCTCGGCCTACCGCGAAGTCCGACTGGCGAACGCAACAGAAAGGGTAGGAAGGAAGTTTTCTATCGATCCGTGGCGATGTTTTGAGGTCAGGGCGCTGCGCCAGCACTGCGGCGACGGGGTACCGCGATGCCTAGACCGAAGTCGTCACCGACGACGGAAACCCCGAACGATGATCTCGACGATGATCCAACCTCGCGATCCATCGACGAACGGAGCGTCACCTCGACGGAGGTTCGATGATTCGATCCACTGTCCCGACCCACCCCGCTCCCCTCCATACGACCCCCTTGGTTCTTTATTCCCCTGTCAATCTTTTCCCGGGGACCGCAATGCGGACAGACACCGTTTCGAGACGGGTCAGTCCTCCTATTGCGACTCTGCGAAGAAATCGTTGTAATCTCCATGTAAACCGATGGAACCTCTTGAATGTGTTCCGATAATGGATGCTTTCGAACGTTCCGGAATTCGTTGCCAGGCCTGTTACCTCCCCGCCTTTGGGATTTTTAGCATTTTTGTTCGCCCGGAAAGTAGGTTTTCGGTACAAGGACTGCGTTTTTTCGGTGGAATCTCGCGAGCAAGAACGTTTCACGTACTTCGGTGTTTCTGAATGCGAGCTCCGCGGAACGGTGTTCGAGGATTACGTTGACAGGGAACGATCGCGTGTTTAGGTGCATTTATTTATCGATATTTCGTTCTTTGAATTTCTATGCGCGGGGAAATCGATACATTAAAATACGTCGAAGGAAATAGTATTGGAAAAGAGGTACAATTCGGAAACAATTAACGAAATTGTACTCAATTCTATTCATTTACGAGACGTGCAATCTTTGGAAAGTTCTTTATCGTGTACATTGAGAAACTTTTGTTTGATAAAAATTTGAATATCTTTTATGAAATAATCTTTCATGGAATTAACATTTTTATACGTATACCGTTTTTTGTATAAAGTTTCAATACTTGTTAATAGTACATTATAATTTAACCTTGTACCTATGTCAACCATTGTCGTTTACCTATTGGTATTCAATATGAAAAGCAACCTTCCTACGAACACGAACGTCAGCGAATAACAAACTATAATGGTTAGACTGAGATCCAGACGCACAAAAATTATCCATGAATACCTTATCAAGAAAGTGGAGCCACCCTTTTGTGAGCGATGCCAAAACCAAACAGATCTAACAACTGGCCATATATTATACGAATGTAGAACAACAGAACTATTAAGGAGAAAATATAACACGACTCCAATCGTAGAATAAAAAAAGATCGGATGGATCGTAATCTGGAATACTTGGAGCTAATTAATATACATCGCAAAATATGGATCATCGTAATGCAATATCGTCTCCAACGAGCAAAAAAATATGACGTAGAAATAAAACAGAGAAGAATCATCAGCTAATAAAACATTTGATTTTACCAAACGAGTCTCGAACCCAAGACACATAATCAAACATTCGTGTTCCGAATATAGGGGCAATTACAGTGGCTCATGAAAGTATTTATACACTATTATAAGAAAATTTCCCTAATCTATAAGTTTGATTTTAATGAAAGTTTGTGTG
Organism: Ptiloglossa arizonensis; assembly: GCF_051014685.1. Lineage (NCBI taxonomy): Eukaryota > Metazoa > Arthropoda > Insecta > Hymenoptera > Colletidae > Ptiloglossa > Ptiloglossa arizonensis. Next base: position 13,543,012 of record NC_135055.1, read on the forward strand.
CATGCAAAGTATACTGTGCCACATGTGACACAATTATTTCGTCGAAAAAGTATGTTCTCGACGAGATGCAATCAGTCCCCGAAAATTCAACATTTCTCCATTCTTCTGATACAATTATTTCTAAGAAAATTTTCCGTAAGAAAATACCAAACATTCTTTCCCAGAAAATGTTTATTCTGCCTCGCACAATTGCAAAGTTCCAAAGAAATAGTTGTTGCAAGCTCTTCGATCGTACGAAATCGCTTAAAATTCTCCTTTGTAGTGCCATTCTCCTTTCAACCTTTTACAAATTGTTTACAAACACAACTTCGCGAAGTTGCGAAATAGAGCGAAACTTTTCTTACAAAAGAGTTCACTTTCTATCGCTCCAAAAAATTTTCCTCAAAAAATGAAACAAGAGCCTAATTTCATCCCCTCGGGAATATTTTGTGTCAAGAAAAAAAAAAATTGCATCAAATGTATTTCGGTACGTTTTACCTGCACACGAGCCTTCGTTGAAGTCGTACTTACAAGTTGGTGGAATTTCCTTGCGATAGAACGTACGAATTACTTTCGTGAACGATTGTATGCGTCTGCTGGACGACTGTCCTCGATAGAGGATTTCGTGATATCGAGATCAGACGGTCGACGAGAAATCGAAAGAATCGAGGCGGGTTCCGGTATTCAACGTTATCAGCTGTTCGTCGATGAGGGACGAGACCAGGTGGGCGTCACGCACCGTGGAATCCCTGGCCTTCTAACGTTCTATCGTATCACGAAAACTGTGGCAGATAAAGAAGAAAGGGAAGACCGGGAGAATTACGCGGGACCGCAACGAAATTATCCGAGCCGCAGACGTTCTTAATGCTACTCATAACAACGCGGCGAGAACTGGAAGGCACCGTCGGGGGCGAAACGGCCATTATGTGCCAGCTGTTTCTGCCCCCCTACGTTCTCTCCCCCTTGTGTCTATCCTTTCCACGTGCCCAGCCAGAATAGAGCCAGGCGTGTGCCACGATTAAACTTGATACTCTGTATCTTCTTAATTTCCTCTTTTTTCTTCCTGTTATTGCCCCACCGAGACACATTGGCCGAGTTCGAAGCTTTATGCATTAAATTGCATGACTCGATGTTTCGGTGTACGAGGCGTTCGCGCGTTCCGTGGCTCGCAACGGAAGAAACGAGGAACCAACGAGTACCCTCGATGAGCTAAGCTCATCGATCCAGAGGGAGTTCGAAACATCGATGAGTTAGGAACTGTGGGGTAAGGATTGGTTGAAAGTTTTTCGATTGACTTTAGGGAAACTTGGACTCGAGGTTTCGAAACCTCCTAGGAAGATTTTAGATTCCGAGAAATAAAATCGAATCGATGGGTCGAAGAACGGTACACGTTCGCGAATCATAACTTGAGACGAATGATGCACAGTTCGAAAGATTTTTGAAACATTTGGCGATTGGTTAGGATCATTGGAGTAAGTGGTAGTAGGGTTTACAATCGACGTTATGGAAATTTAGACTCAACGTTTCAAGTTTAGATCCCTCTGGGAAGATTTTAATTATTAAGAGATAAAATTGAATCGACGAGTCCAAGAACAGTGCAAATCTAAGAACCAAGTCTTCAGATATTTGAGAAAAGCTTCTTGCACTTCTTTTGCGCGGTTCTTTATCCCAGTATGCAGTTCCCTATACATTTTATACAGTTTCGAGATCACTTAAAAATGGTTAATTTTAAACCTGTACTTCGACTCGACGATCAACCGAAAGAAATTTCAAATGAAGATTTGGGATCTGACCATTTGTCTCGATCACTACATTTCCGTAGTGATCCTTATTTTACAATCAAATTCGCGGTATAATATCGTCAAATTGAAACGATCGGAGCAATAAGAAACCAACAACCAGTGTCCATAGAAGAGTTACAGCTAGAGCTTCCAGCCATTTCGTTTCGAATCGTTGGACACGCCAACGTCGAAGCGACTCGTCTCGTTTCTTTGTTCTATCGCTCGTCGTTTCTTCGAGCGTGTAACGTTAGAGCAACGAGACACGGTTTAACGTTATAAACAACCTTGCTCTCCATTTATCCCGCTGCCAGTTCGTACCGAAGTTGTTCGACGATTCGTCGAACAACAACGCGATCCATCAACATTCCCTGTCACGTGGAAATAAAAGTGTCCATCGCTCGTAGCTGAAGCGAATACGCGACACGCGAGGAACGTTCGGCCGTGTCACTCCGTGTGCAAACAAGCGACGTGAATCTCGAATAACAAACTTCACCGTCGACGCGCGGTTAATCGAAGAAAAAAGTGGAGCAGTTTGTAGCACGGTGTGTCCACGTCCCACTGGCAATTGCGCCGAAGCTATACCGCCGACAATCCTCCTCTTGGGTGCCTCTTAACATTTAACGTGTCTACGTCCCGGCTAGGCCACGATTTCCACGATCCACCGCTTATACCCGATGAGAAGCGATCGGTGGCGCGTAGACGAGTCACCACGTATCCATGATGCACGTGCGGGCACGAAAGGCGTTTACGTGTCCCCCTACGCTCACCTAAGTACATAAGTATGTGCGCCAGAAAGTCTACGCGATGTGTACCTAGACATGAATGACCACACGGCATATGGCGTCCACGAGCATCCCGTACGCTGACCACTTTCCATTATTCTAGTTTCTTTTTATTACTCTGCATTTCGTTGCTTCTGGGTAGTTGTCTACCTGATTGCATCGCACCGAGGAATCGCGGTCAAGAGGGTAGAACGGTTTGAAATTTTGGAAATTTCGATACCTTTTCGTTTTAGATTCTTGTTTGGAGTCTTAAGGGTAAAATTTGAAAGGTACCGATCTTTAAAAGAATCTATTCTCGCAACGATCAAGAAACTAGGGAAACCTAAGTCTAGATCGTATTTGGGAGAATTTTGAATATCGTTGCACATTTCGGATAACATTTTCGTTTTAGCGAGCGTGAAATGAGAAGCGAAAGATGGTATCTTGGGAAGTTTGCAGGTGTTAGATCGTTAGGTAAGGAGTATTACATTAGTTGATTTGTACCGATGTAAAGTTGGAAATAAATAATTATGAGCGTTTAATTCCCGTATTCGTGAATTAATCGGTGTTTATTTACGGACTGTCTGTGGTTGCGTATAGACTGGCCAGGTTCTATGAAAATTTAATAAGGCTAAAGAAAAAGCAATGTTCCTTTTCGTGCTTCTCAGACCAACGCAACGAAACATTTATGCGCATAACTTTGCGAAAAATGAAATTATGTTTTCCGAAACTTTCGCACGATCGTAATTTATAATTTTAACAGAACTGATAAATAGGTGTAAATTAACGAGCGATTGCCGCAGACACGGACCGAACCTCGCAGATTTAATCCATTAATACGAAATAAAAAATAGCATTCGTATCAACATCATTATTTTCAATTAACTCTCGCGAGAAACGTTCATTCGAATGTATAGAGTAAGAAAGAATTTTCTCAAGAATTAAATAACGAAAATAATTCGAAGGAAAGTTATTCGTATATTGACGCAAATTCCCATCTACGTATCCAAAGAAATTCACTCGAGCAATTATATTAACGAGTATTATTCATTTACAAAAAAAAATGCACGATATTATCCTCGGTCCCGTCTTATGTGTGTTCAAGAGGAGTCTCCAGATGCGGATCTGGAGTCTTTTCGTAAAAAGTGTGCTTTCGGAATCGACGCACGCGACATTCTCGACGAAGATTACGATCCCGAAACGTTGGTATACTCTTCCACGCGGCTTGCACCTGGACTCTCCGAAACAGTGTCAGGTGGCTCCACGCTTTTGGTCATCGGTGGCTCCGGGCTCGTTTGAAGACCGAAAAATGGAATCTAATCAAAATAATAAGCACTCACCGCCACGAATTTACATATACCTCTTCGGCAGCTGCGCCGAAACGAGGAGAAACACGTTTCGTTTGATCAACGGACTCTGAATTCTTGTTTCTTTCAGCGCCGAGAAACTGAGCCACGAGGACAAGCCTTTTTCGATGAACGCCGTCAGCGATGTGCACGTGCACGCGAGACGTCACGCGACACGGATGAAAGCGTTGATAGAAAAACCAGTCGATATTTTATATATTATAGTATATACAAGTAACTATATAAAAGTATAAAATAATATAATATAAAATAAAATGTATAAGTAATATATAATAATAAGATTGTATCTTGCATATGTACATTATATAATATATATCTTTTACTTTTATATATATATATATATATATATATATATATATATGTGTATATATAAATATATAAATAATATATTTTATGTCGTATCCCGAGGACGCGTTTCGTGTATTTCCACTACCACGATTACACTCCGCCCGCAATGAAGTATTTCTTCAGGGACACGCAACCTGGCATTATGCAGGGTAAGATCGTAAAACGATCCGTTGTTGGAATAATACGAACGAGTTACGCGTACTTACATGTCGGACCGTTCAATCGCGATCAGTGTGAAATTACTACTTTCAACGTATTGGTCACTGCGGAACAGAATTGCGTCAGGGTGTGTAATCGCGAGCGACGTTTGCGGGGGATTCTCGAATTCACGTATGGACAAGGTAATAGACCGAACCTGGTGGAACTTGGCATAAGTAAAATTAGTTTTCGAACTCAATCTACCTTGAAACGTAATTGTACGAGACTTGGTCGGAATTAAATTTCTTGAAATTAATATGTACCATGTCGTACTCGACATCGGATGCCACCGCGATGGTGAATTAACGTGCGAAAGAAAATTGTAAATTACGCTCCGATTTGCATTTTACTTCTGGACAGAGATGGAACAAAATTTCGATCCGTAGGAAAGTTTTCGAGCAACGAGCAAAGAGTAAAGAACTTTCCCTCCGTTACACGTTTCGATCGAAATTAGAATTTTCATCGTGGAATTATATATAAGGATACGGGCGAATAAAGATTTTGTCGTACAATCGAAAGAGTCGATTGGTTTTATTCGTCGTTTTTTACTTGACGAAAAATGTATCCGTCTTTGCTTCTGGATATTGAAATCGAAATGTCTGGAAATATCTGCGACAAATCGCGGATCGACAATTCGTTCTCGAATTGGAATTACCATTCGAAAATCTACTATTTGATAATAAATTATTTACGACTATAGCAGGCAATAAGCGTTCATTTTGAGAATGACAAGCACCAATTGCAGGACTATTAGTGCTATTACTATTTAGTAAAATTGTACAAGTACAATTTTGTACAAGTACAATTGTACAAGTACAAGTATTTAGTAAAATCTCTTCAAGTGAAATCGAGTTGCAATGCTTAAATCGTATTGTAACCATAAATTATGCAAAGAAATTAAGCGATACAGAAACGATGATGCCATAAATAACGACATCTTGAGATTCGATCGATTCGATGCTAGTGCATAGCAAAGAATCGTGAGAACGAGAAGCTAACGTAGGCGTAATTATTCGCTGTATAGAACAGCAACGTAATCATTGCATCGAGCATAGCGCAAAGTAGAAGCAACGACTTCAACGTTACCCTAAAAAAGACCATAGTGCCTCTATAATCTCTTTCAGGACAATCTCCTTCCAAACTCTTTTATAACAGATTAATCGAGTGGTACTTGTGAAAACGAAAGGCTAACGTAGGTGTAATTATTCACTGTACATATTATCAACGTAATCATTGCATCGAGTATAGCGCAAAATAGAAGCAACGACCTCAACTTTGCTCCAAAACAGACCGTAGTGGCTCTATAATCTTTTTTAGGACAATCTCCTTCCAAACTCTTTTATAACAGATTAGTCGAGTGGTACTTGTGAAAACGAAAGGCTAACGTAGGTGTAATTAATTACTGTATATAATATCAACGTAATCATTGCAACGAGTATAGCGAAAAATAGAAGCAATTACTTCAACATTGCCCTAAAAAGGACTACAGAGTCTTTCGAATCCTTCTAATATGAATTAACCGACCGGTAGTACCCCAAGGTGCTAATAACGATCCTCGGGTTCGACAAGCCTACGGGCAGTCCGTTGGTTAGGCTCTAAGCAATCATACAAACAACCTGCCGGGCAAAGAAAGCACGGGTCATGTGACACGCATCTAAAAAACCAGAAGGCCCGCGTTCCCTCATTTTTTATTGTCATCGCGGAGGGCCGAGACGCCGATAAAAGTCGAGCAGCCCGGATCCGTTTGCTCGGTCGGAAAAGCACCGGCATGCTTAATGATATTCTCGTGACCCGAGGCTGGTTAACAGAGAGAGCCCTCCAGTTTGCTTATCGATCTGCGAACCGAGTCACGCTAACCGACCAACCGCCCCGAAGAGTCTTTCGAGGCAGAATTGACTTCGACTTCTTTCCCCTATCGACGAGACCCAAGCACCCCGGTGACGAGCAGGACTCTGATTTCGGTGAATGACGAACCCGTGGAAGGAATCCTCGGATCTTCGGGTTAATTTCCGTGTCGCGTACCGACTTCCTCCGACCTGGAAACGCCGAACGAAGCATACGCAAGGAAAATCTAGGTGCATTTACAGAGTGCGCATACGGAGCGATCGATCACCACGGATGTTTGGAAAAAGGATTTTGGGGAGCGGCTAGGATTCACTGTAGTATCCCTATTGGCAAGTTAAAATTGTGTTAGACCCGGAGCAATAAATGTAGTAGGTTTCTGGAGGCTTGTGTCCTTCGTTGCCTCCGGGTTATTAACTTTTGTACGTATTTTGTATTGTTATGAGCGAAGTTGGTGTCTTTCGTTGCATCCAGGTTATCGACTCTGGTACTGGATGTTTCTGAGTTTCTTTTCATTCTCTCGTCGCGTTGCACGCGAATTCCATACGTTTGGAAGATTCTTTACCGAAAGACATTGATCGTATTGGTAAACGCGAGAAGGTTTTAAGGTTAACCCTGGAATGACTGCGTTCTGGAAACGTTTGAGGATTCTGTCTAACTTTGTTATTCCATTTCAGGTTCGAGCTAGACAAATTCGTAGTATATTCGGCGATGGGAGGTAATTACACCGAGCAAAGAATTAAATTATGGAAATTGGAAGGAGTTACAAGGATAAGTCAGGACAGAGACCACGGAGGACTTGGTAGAATCAAGGTAAGGCGAACGCTTCCAACAGCTGCGTGAAATCTCCTTCTTTATTTTCAATTCGACACGGTCCTTAGGTATTTCGCATTTGACTCGGGACAGAGGAACGCCGATTTGGAAAACAAAAATTCCAGTTTCGCGAATGGATCCACGACATCCCTGTTCGCAGAGGCAGTCCATCCCGAAGATGACTCTCGTTGCAAACGAGACAAATTACTTCGTCTCGAAGTGAGATTAAATTGAAGTTCGAAGCACAACGTTCAGCGCGAAGATTTGGAAAATCTTCCTTGATTCGGCCTTGCCATCCTCTCTGTCCTCGACTCAGCTCGTTGCCCCTGCGTCTCCTGCTTCTATAATTCAAAATTCCATCGTCCAGCGGAACGATAGATTTCAAAAATTCACCGATCCCTCTTCCAGAACGTCCGAGGACTATACCGAAAACCTTTACAAACCCTACAAACCTTTCGTAGGGTACCCTCGCGCTGACCGCGTAGCAGTTGCTCCCGACTTTAGACCGAACCGAAGAGTGTAGAGGAGGAAGGGGACCGACGGCAGGGGTTGAAGAGGTAGGTCACGCGAAGAATGGGCGGAGATTCCAAAAATAGGACCATTACCGATAAGACCTAACCGAGGCGCTCCCGTAGGTGGGTATAGGAGCCCGAGGTAGCCGATGGCAGGTGATAAAGCGGGGGAAATAGGGTGAGTTAAGGGAGGTGGTAGGTGATGATGGCGTTGGGAAAATCGGTCAAAACCTATGGAATCGCTTTTTTCTGCTAGTGCTCCTCGTCTACAACCCTCCCCACCCCCCTCTTCCACGAGTCCCTCGGCTCCCACCCTCCTAGACGGTGAAACAGGCGAGGCTCAGCGCGCGATGACGCTGTCGAGCGAAATGAAATAAAAGGGAGAGGTTATATCCCCGACCCGATATTGCACTTTGTCCACACCTCGCGGTGCTTCCTGTTTGAGAAGCTTAATTGGATAGGACAGCTCGAGGGCTGCTGGCGTCCCGGAGCAGTCTCTGGGCGTCGTTGGGACGGCAGTTTCAAGCGTGATTCGGGGGACGTAAATGGCGGGAAATAACGGTCGCGGTGGATGCCCGGTACGTTCTTTGTGGCAGCGATCTTCGGACACCCTGTAATAATTTTCCTAGTTATTCCTCCGTGGGGATCGATAAACATCGTGGTTAAAGGATTCGAAGAAATTTACCAGGTGATCCCGGACCAATTTGGAGCCTTTATAGAGGAGAAAGAAAGACACGATCGGTTATTAAAGAATTCGTTGGAATTTACCGGGTGATCTTACCTCTAGTCGGAGTCTTCACGGAGGACCGAGGAAAACGCGATCGGTTGTCGAAGAATTCGAAGAAATTTACGGGACGGTCTTATCCTTATCTGGAGCCTTTCTAGAGGGCGAGGGAAAACGCGATCTGTTGCTGAAAGATTTGAAGAAATTTACCGGGCGATCTGACCCTATTTAGAGCCTTCGCAGAGGACGATAGTCGACGCAGTCGATTGTTAAGAGATTCGAATAAATTTACCAGGTGATCTTATCACTGTTCAGAGTCTTTATAGAGGACGAGAAAATCGACCGTACAATCTTATCTTTAGAGCGTCTATATAGAACAAAAGGAATACATAATCGGTTATCGAAAGATTTGTAGAAATTTTCCCGTTCAATTTCACACCCATTAGAGCCTCTATAAAAATTCGAGGGAAGGATTGTTAACGATTTATTGATAAGTTAACGATTTATTGGAGCTAACAATTGATTGGTATCGATGTTATTCTCTAGTCCCTGTATTCGTAGTCCATGTCTTCCTTATCCACTAAAACCCAAGATCCCTATCGTTAATGCTACCAATGCTTGCGAAGTCTCGCAGACTCTGATATTGGCCGATATTAGTCGAGTATCGGCGACGATAAGATCCCGTGTATAATTGAACGGCTGTGCGAGGACGCAGAGTCGAGATTCGTCGTCGAGAGAATCGAGTTCCGGAGCCCGGAGTATTCGACTTGGCGCAAAATGGGAATGTTTCTAACGGGTTGCGGCGAGGGCGGCCGAACCGTGGCTCGGTGTGGGGAACGGTGGTAGGAAAAAGGCACAAGAAAGGCTTGAGTGGCGTTATACGAGGGAATCGCGTGACTACTCACGGATCAATAGTTTGCCGCTATACGTATGTACGGGAGTCGGTTTGCACGAGACTTCGTTTAGGCGCTGGCGTTTATACCGAGGTGGTCGCGGAGAACGAAAATCGGTGCTCGCGTCGAATCGCTTCCGGTGAACGTCTGCGGACGTACACGGCTGTTTGTATTATTCAGAGGCCACCCTCGAGCATCGCAACGGTGCACGTCGCAATAGCAAGACCGGTTCCGGGAGCATTTTGGGGATGACTTACGAATCGTCGTTTCGAATTGTATTCGTAATAATATCGATTCGTGCACCCTCGGCCCTCCTCTAACACTGGAAACACGGTACGAGATGTAACACGGTACAAGATTGCAACAGTTCCGCGACACATTTTAAGTTTTCCTGGTTTCTCTTTCTTTTCGTTCCGTTTTTAAAATTATACGTATCATTGTTCGTCTTTGCGCGACTGCTACGTTAATACCTTTCTCTGTAACAACGAGTTATCCCGTCGATTGAACGAAGAATGATATAATAATAAAACTAATAGAAAGGAGTAATACGATTTATATTTAGTACGGTTCGATAATTTTGAACGACACTCGTACAGCTTCGATGCAATACGGAACGAATTGATCGTGTTATAGGAGGGTTGACGGTGCATCTCGGTTACGATACTTATATACGAAATAAGTATCTTCTAAATACTTTATACAGAAGCATTGTTTACGAAATTACTTCTAGCTGAAGAAGAAATGCAATGTCTTTTCTGCGAGTTCATTTTTTAAGGTAAATCATAATTTATGCGAACATTTTTAGGAACAGAATATCAAAAAGTTTCAGGTCGTTTATTTCGAATTTATCTCAAGTTTCAAAGCCAACTGTAATTTTTTAAAGTTCTTTCTACCATGTTCTCAGCAACCAACCATGTTCACTGTTTCAGTTTGACAAGAATTACTTCGAGAGGTGTTTGAAGTCATCGAATTGACGCTAATTCGTCAACGTGCCGCCATTCCTCGTACACGAAGTCGTGCGTTCTTCTGCAATAAAATTGGTTCGCACCTTCATCGATGGAAGATCCACTCTTGGTAACAATAACCATTACCCTAGCTTTAGGTAACGCTATGTTCTTACCTCGATCGATTCTACTTTCCCCCCAAAGCCATAATTATTCAACAATTTATCTCGCTACACTGCTACATTATACCTAGGTTCCAGTAGCTAATTAAACAGACTGTTCTTAACATAATTAGTGGGTTTCGTGCAAAGTGGAAAATCTGTCCCATATTTTTCTCTAGGTCTTGTTACAAGGCTGCCAAACTTATGAAACACACTCGAGTAAAGATTCCCTTGAAAATGGAGAAAATGACCCAGTAATGGCAAAGACATGGGAAACCTTTGCCAAATTTCTCTCGTTGAATAATCTGCATTACTTTGGTCCTATTTAACTGTGTTCTACGATTTAAGTTTCGATATTACGTATCATAATCAATAGCAAAGTCACAACTCTCACTGTCCTCGCTCGTAAAATTTTTTTTCTGAAGACATTATATGAGAATTTTAATGATTCTACAAACTCAATCGGCTATATCTAACGTATTCAACTAAATTTTAATTACATTCCCTTCTAAAATAATTCCATATCGACCGAATAACGATACACTGCAAACAATCGCTCATCTTCGTGTTCAAAAATCGCTCTTAAAATATTTAAACTTAAAATACTCGTACACACCTATTTTCACACGGTTACACGAACATCGATACCGTCACAAGGCATTTGAAGACATCGTACAAACGTTTCTTTCCAACATTTTCAAGAAAATATATTCGAAGGTAGGAATGCGAACCACGCAGCGGTGTTTCCAACGTTTGGCCCCGATTTCCTCGCCACGAGTCTCGGGCACGATACCCCGGACGAAGAGGTCAAATCTTCCCGCTTCGAAGCGCAAAGATCGGCAAGTAAAAGTCTCCTCTTTCGGCATCGATGATGAACTCTTATTAGCGTTCGCGAGAGCGGGGGTTGGGTTCGTGCGAATCACTGCACAGGAATCGGCGTAAAAATGGTAAATAATAAACCACGTGTACGGGGAAGGGGGACGTTTGTAGCGTAATTCAAGAACTGGCAGGCCGGAAACGAGGGCGAAAATCGTTCTCCTTGTGATTTCAACGTCTACCGCGCGTTACACCGCGGAACAGCCCTTATTACCGCGTGGCGTGGGAGTGGGAGGTCCGAGCGGAAGAAGCGTGGAACGAAGAGAGACGGAAGAAGGCGGTAGTAGAGCCTATCCACCGGCAGTAATGGCAGGTCGTATCGATCGTAACGAAATGTTCCTGGAAACGTGACGAGCTTCGGGCTGCTTTCGCTCGTCCATTTATCGGCCGCGTGGCGTACGTACGAGCTTACGAGCTTACAGGGCACCCCGCCTATGAAATTTCTCTTGTGTACGACAAACTCTCCCTCCCCTCCCTCCACTACCTCCGTACCTGCTCTATCCCTCGCGTCCTCGAGGTCTTCCTCGCGAATTTTACAACATACAGGCGGAAGTTTGCGAGTTCAGAACCCGGCAACTTCGAGGGGAGTGAACCGAACTTTCTTGGCCGTGGAGTTGGCTTTAATAGATTGAGTCGAGGACCGAAGTTACTGGTAAAAATTAAATAACGATCGTTGCACACTCCGGGAACGAACAAGTGGTGTTCTTTGTTATTTCTTCGATACGGTTCAGGAATTTGGTAAGATTGAAAATTTGGTATGAATGGTAACGAGTCGATCGATAAGTTTTGTCGTTTGAGAAGAAATGGAAGTATTAGTCGTTTTGTTTTTTTTTTTTTTTGTAGATGAGGGTACCGTTTGGTGAACATGTGTGAAGTTTTATGTAGATCTCTCGACTCGTTTGTATGTTTACAAATTTTTGTTCAAAGTTGAAGTGTCGTAGTGTTTTATTACGATGGAAAAACGACAAAACTTATTGAACAATCTAGTTTGTAATTTATTTGTAGCTGTACCTAGTCGATATATTTTCGTTCGAGACGATTAAAGTTACTCGTGACAATCGAGTAACGATTGTTATGTACTCGCGTAACAAGCAAGTGGTTATTCTTTGTTATTTATTTGGGCTTATTCAGAAATTTAGGTGCATGTAAAATTTGATATAATGGTACATTATAACAATTGATATAATTGTAGTTATAACTTGGTTTAAAATTAGCTATACTTGAGATACTTTAGTTGCCTAACGCCAATTGTAAAGTTTTTTAAAATTAGAGTTTCGTCCCAAGTTAAATTTTCACGAAGACTTAGCAAATTTTTCCTTAGACACGATTTTGAAAATCGAACGTAAAAATATCAAATTATAAATACTCACTTTAAATATTGAAATTTTATAATTAATGATCGTTTCTGAAAATTTTACGACGAATATCTACGATGATTTCATTCAGAAATTAAAATAATTCGATTCGCTTAAAACTCGAACGACGTTAATATACGTTTACTAATCATCGTCGAGCGTTTAGAACAGCTGCGTAAATAAAGTGAAATTAAAATTTTCTACTCTGACAGTTGTTTCTCGGTGTTTCGTATAAATTTCACCAAACTCGACGTTTTTGCCAAGCTTTCATAACTTGTTGTCCGTTGAAATGATCAAAGCGATATTGTCGAAGAACCTAAGGTAAATACGAGCAGAACGGAATTCGAGCAGATTTTCTCACCCTATTGGTAATTTTCACAATGTTAAATCAAAGACTGTTTTCAAGAAGTACCCTATTTCGAATCATCGATCAGCGCGTCTATTTAAACGGTTCGAAGTCCGTAGAAAACGAAGAGACTCGCGTTTCCAGCGCTCTCATTGTTACACCTCGTAATCGAGTCAATCGATTCTCGTTCTAAGGCGTAAATAAATTGCCAGGGAACCCTCCTCTCTCTCGTTCCACTCTTTCTCACTTTTTCTCCCTTTTTACATTACTTCCTTTCTATCTTTCTCTTTTTTTTTCCTTTATTTCCTTTTTCTCTGTCTTGCTTTCCCTCCGTCGCTCGTTCATTCTTTCTCTTTTTTCTTCTCCCTTTCTATTTTGTCTCTTTCTAACTCTCCTTTCTTCTCTTTCTCTCTTCTTCGCTTTGTGTATTTCTCTCTCTCTCTCTCTCCCACTTTGTCATTCTCGGTCCCTCACTTTGCGTCTTTTACTCTTTCTCTCCTTCACACTTTGCGTCTTTTACTCTTTCTCTCTTTAACACTTCGTATCGTTCACTCTTTCTCTCTTCCACAGTTGTGTCTTTCTCCCTTTCCCCCCTCTCTCTCTCTTGCATTCCCTCCTCCTCTCTCTTTTTCTCTTTTCTTCTCTAAATCACTCTCTCTCCCTCTCTCTCATTCTTTCTCTTTTTTCTCTATTTTGTCTCTTTCTAGCTCTCCTTTCCCCTCTTTCTCTCTTCTTCACTTTGTGTATTTCTCTTTTTCTCCCATTTTGTCATTCTCGCTCCCTCACTTTGTATCTTCTTCTCTTTCACACATTGCCTCTTTCTCTCTTTCTCTCTCTCCCCCTCTCACTTTCTATTTTTCTTTCTTTCTCCCTGTCTTTGTATTTCTCTCTTTCTCTCTCTCTCTCTCTCTCTCTCTCTCTTTCTCTCTCGTTCCCGCGTTCGGTCTTTCTCTCTGTCGCGTGTCCGTGTACACAAGGAACACTCTTGGTACGTGCGCGGCGCGATTCCGGTGGCGCGCAAAATGATTGATGGACTCTTTCGCTGGCGTTTTCTCGGTAAAGGCGTATCGATTCGCCACTCATCCTTATGTATTTATTCACGTGCGTTCACGCATGCAAAGCAAACACATTTCCATAAGCGTATGTATCCGTGTGTCTCTGGCCGTGCACGATGCGACGCGAGACGCGTTTGCTTTTGCGCGGCTCGACCACGGGGAAAAATGTCCTCGTAATTAAACTCGAAACCACGAGCGAGAGAAGTGCTACCCATTATAAAACCAGCCACTTTGAACATTTCGGGCTTGAAAGGGAAACGTTGCGGTCCGGTTGTTGCTTAAACGGATCTTGGGTGTGCAAATTCTGTTTCGAAAGCGGTTTAATATTGCTGAAAACACCGCGGGGTTGGTATGCAAATGACGCGTGTACCTGCCGGGTTAAAGGAAGCACGAGGAAGGGTAACACGTGAAATTTTAATGCTGCGAGCGATAGAGTGGTTTGTTCTTTACCTCGGTTTATTGAAATTTGTCTCGAGCGGAACAACGGAAAGCGTATTCAACGATCGAGAGAGCGTCTGAAGGAAGGAGACACGTTGCATTTTCCAAAGTGAAGAAGCGAAGAATTAAGAAACAATTCGTTGCTAACGATTAAAGAAACAATTGGTGCGACGTACGCGCTTCTTCCACTTTGAAAAATGAATAACACATTTCGTGGAAAAACTCGTTTCGAAAAATTTGTAACGTACGTCCCCTTTCTGGTTACTTATTTAATTACGAAAGAATGGCAAGGTATATAATATTAATCCGTACTTTTACGAACCTCGCAGGTTTTACACGTGCAATAAGATTTTATTATGTGCAATAATACTCGGTTGCTATAAAAGTGAGATGCTTGATATACCGAGGTGAATGATCTTTTAAACTGCCTTGTGTAAAATTATTTATTTAAATACACTGTAGGACGTTCATTAAGTATATTATTATTTCAAGTACGCGGAATTTCTACTATTCGTTGTGCTCGATTTATTGCTTCAAATTACGCAGAGACGTCGGAGGTACTTTTATTTCGACAAAAATTCAATCCATTCACCTAAATTCTTAAATCCCAGAATTTCCATCTCATTTCGTCAGAGACCTTGTCGCAATGACATTGTTCCAGCAGAAACTATTACGCAATCTATCCCGTATTACTCATCGGAGAGTTTGCCCTTCCAAATAAATCCCCACAATTATACCGGTAAGGACAGAAGAATAAAGCAAGTTGTCGCGTACTGGGAACTGGGACGAAAGCATTAATAAATCCCACCCGACCTTGCACCCTAATATGGATTCCCTTACCTCTCGAGAGATCTCTGGATGTCATTTACCAGATCTGGCTAGATTGTGACGGACGATTAGAGGAAGACAAATGGTGGAACGGAGAAAAGTTCTTACAAGCTGGAATTTCTCTATGTCTCGAGTTTCGACTCACAGGTCGATCTATGCGTACCTCCATTTTGGATCATACGACGTCCGAAGACTCGGGATTATCCTCGTATCTATCAAGGTAAGATGTTTATTCCAAAATTATCAAATTCCCTATCCACGTGGATTTGCTTCAAATTTTGCATAATTTTCGTTGTAAATTATTCCTTAAACGCACAAGGAACAGAGGAAGAATATTACTCGGTGAAAATCGAAATGAATTAATATCTCTTGAACGATCGAAGATACTTTAACGAGATTTTTACTCAGAAATAGCAAAAAACTACTACTTTCAGGTGGTATATCGTTCTTATTGGTTACTATTATTTCACACGAGTTATATATATTGATATAACTAATGGTATATTATCAATACTATTATGTCTATGTAACTTCTAGCTCAAGTTTACCACAAGAATAATATAACTCCGAAAAACTGAACTTTGTTATATTACTACAATAGTTCTAAAAGTATCTTAAAAACAATTAAACACTTACGACTGGTACAATCGCGTTCGTTTATTTTCTACAAACGTACCAAAAGTAACCAACGATAAGTGCAATAAACACAGATAATAAGTGTGCAGCAAAGTGCAGCAAACTGCAGCAAAGTGCAGCAAAGTGCAGTAAATACGTACAGTCGAGATTAAGTACGGTGCAGCGACTGTGCAGCGAAAAATACGCACGAACGCATTACTCGAGTCGCGATAAATGATAAATAAATTTATTCGATAAAAAGGGTCTCGCTCGTCGAAGAGTTTAGCGTACGTGTTGCTCGGCGCTCGTCTATCATTTGTTATCCAAATTAAATCCTGTCTGGTTAGCTCCGGGAGCGCGGGCGGCCGAAAGTAGACGCAAAAGCCTGTGCGGAGCGGTGAGTGAGAAGACGAGAGGGGACAGGGGCGAATAAACCGGAAGTACGGCCGCGTGGTCGCGCAGTTCATTCAGACTCCGCGTCCAGGTTCAACCAGCGTTGTCCTTTTCTTGTTTTCTTTTTCCCCGGTGTGTTCCGTCGGTCGAACAATGGAGCCACGATGCCGTAATACACGCCAGAGGGTGATTAATAATTCCAGGAGCAGGCCGAGGCACGAAATCCGAAACATTTCCGGCGAGAGCGATCGCGATTACACGAAACGCACGCGGCCCTCGAAGGATTTTTCGTCTCGCGAGGAGACCACGGATGACGCCCGGTTAAATAATAATTTCGTCCCGCGATACGCGTTATTTCATCGATCGACCGTTCAAGGTTCCTGGACGACGAAAAAGATTCTGTAAAAATTCAAGTATACGGAATTTTTCCCTCCGTGTCGACTGAAGGGAATCTTGAAAGGAATCGACGAATCGAATTATTGTTAATAGAATAACGATATTGGTTATAAGTTTTGGATGTAAGTAATAAGTATAAATAATAAGTAATAATAGTATAAGTTCTGAGTAGTTAATAGGGCATCTTTAATGACTTCTTTGGAAAAATTCTTCATCTGTGTTATTAAGGAGGAAATTATGTTATAATATAGACAAATCTTTCAGTCGATATTATTCATTTGAATACTATATGTACGAGTCCCACAGTTGAACGAGAGAAATTAACGTTGAAGGACATATTAACCTCGCGAAAAAATAATAAAAATGTTCATTATTGCATTCCTCGAAGACGTAAATCTATTGAACGAGCTTGCTAAGAAAGAGAACTGATGACCTTGAGCGGTTGATGTCATTTTAAACGCGATAATAGTTGTAAATTTTCATATCTAATGTTCATCTCGTATCGAGTGTTCTATTATTAATAATACCTCCAGAATAAAAATAAAAGTGGTTGTATACTAAAGTGAATTCAATAATTGGGATTAAAATAGTCTTAAAATTCAGCTCGTTAAAATATTATGCGAGAGAAATTAAAAAATAAAATTATCAATTGAAAATAATTAATTTACCAGCGAGCTGTTTATATTACATCACATATCATGTTTCTTTGATTCGATTCATTCCTTTCAGTGAGTAAGAAACATATATCATGAAAATTTAACTTCAAAGTGTGTCATCGTGGTAGATATTTCATGCTCGCTGAAAGTTATGAATAAAAATAAACTTGCTGTGAAAAAGATTTGCGAAGAAGCAGTTGAGCGAAATATTCCAGCAGGTATTATTTCATTCTTGTAATATCGACGGAAACCTTATTTTATATTTTCTTTCGTATAAAAATAAAAATAGTTGAATGACGAATGAATTGTTCGTTGCTAATAATTGTAAGTAAAAGTATCGAACACGTCGTTCCGACTCGATGAATCGTAATGTGAATGGTTTCTGAATTTTAACGAGCTGAACACGATGAACATTTCCTTTGACTGAATATAGAAGAAAGGTGCTTACAAATAAGACGTCAAAAATGTTTTATTAGACAGTTACTGTAGCTGAATTATCACAGTAGAAATATTTTGCCTCTTTTATATTCCAAATGAGCGACTGTAAGAGACGTTCGCATTATTTAGTACGATGATTAATGGAAGTGTTCTTTATTCATGGCAGTAATCGCTTTTTTAATTTGTATAAAAGTGAGTTTGCGTTTAATATGATAATCGTGCTTCGTTTGGAATACGGAACGTCTTAATGAAACTTATTTAAACGAACATCTTCGTAAAATATCGTTCGTTCGTGACGATAAAATAACATTTCGATATTTCGAAAAACGATTTCGTTCGATGCTTGAAAGTGAAGTCGGTTGCCTATCGTCTAACGTGCTTCAACTTTCTTCTTTATAATTATTATCTAAATTTTAATTACTTCCTTCTCCAAAATAATTCTACAGACTTAATCGGTAATGTCTAACGTGTCCGACATCATGTTACTTCGATACGATCTTTAACTAAATTTTAATTACTTTCCCCTCTAAAGTAATTCCCGTAACCAATAACGATACACTGCAAACAACCGCTCATCTTCGTGTGCAAAAATTACTCTTACGATACTCGAACTTCAAATACTCGCGCACGCGTGTTCGCGTGCGGTTACATGAATATTAATAACGTCAAAAGACCACGGAGAAATGTGGATAATTAAAATTCTTCGTCCAAAAGGCGTCACCTCGCCGCGCCTCTCTTGTGCCAGTGGCTTTAAAAGCAGGGTCAAGGGTAAACAATAATAACAAGGATTATTTTTAATCGCTCGAGGCTGCCGGTAGGTATGTTTCACGAATGGACATTTTGAGCAGTCGGTCACGCCTCGGACAGACAGAATCGTGAATTTACGGTTGGTGTGCCAGCAGGCGGAAACAGGGGAGCATCAGGTGCGAGCGGAATTATGGACCCACCTGCCATTGTACGGTTGGTCCCCTGCGTTATTTCTAGTCCGATTCTAGTTTTATACGTGCCCGCAGCTTCAAAAACTTGCACGCTGTTCGTTTTCTAAACACACCGAAAATATCCCACAAATTGTAACATCGAACAATATTAATCCTAGTACGTTCCTAGGGTCTCTCTCGACCCATCGTCTCGACCTATCTTCTCCTCACACTATATCGTTTTTCTATTATTGAAGGTGTTATAATAGATACACTGGGTGTTACTGTGTTCCTTTAGTTGTCTCGTTATGTTACAAAGTTACGAGAACGAGTTCTGTATATTTGGGACATTTTTGACCCGAAGATATTATAAATATCCCAGAAATTGTAACATCGAACAATATTAATCCTAGTACGTTCCTAGGGTCTCTCTCGACCCATCGTCTCGACCTACCTTCTCCTCACACTATATCGTTTTTCTATTATTGAAGGTGTTATAATAGATACACTGGATGTTACTGTGTTTCTTTAGTTGTCTCGTTATGTTGTTAGTTGAGAACGAGTTCTGTACATTTGAGACTATAAAGTTGTTTCGTTATGTTATTAATTGATAACGAGTTCTGTATATTTGGGACATTTTTGACCCGAAGATATTATAAATATCCCAGAAATTATAACATCGAACAATATTAATCCTAGTACGTTCCTAGGGTCTTTCTCGACCCATCGTCTCGACCTACCTTCTCCTCACACTATATCGTTTTTCTATTATTGAAGCTGTTATAATAGATACACTGGATGTTACTGTGTTTCTTTAGTTGTCTCGTTATATTATAAAGTTATAAAAATGAGTTCTGTATATTTGGGACATTTTTGACCCAAAGATCTTGAGTGTACAGTCGAAAGGAAGAACTTTTAAGGTTAAACACTTTTAAGATGGTCATTTGATACTTCAAAAAAAGTATCGATTGACGTAGTTTGAACGTAATAGAATTATTAATTTATTTGAAATGAAATTTCATATAATAAACCGAAGAGTACGTTTGTCGTGACTTTTCAAAATGTGAAAGTAATTTTGAATTTCCTAAATATCCAAGTGTTTTTCCAGTATTATATCCTATTCAATAAAACGTCGAATTCAATGACGTATAACAAAGGGATTTTAATCACCGAGTAATATTGATTGAAAGTAAATTTTGTCGTGAGTTTTTTGCAACTGAATTATGTATCCGTGCCAAATTTTAACCCAACGTCGCATCGTTGAATTATTTCCAATTCGTTACATCTGCAGCAGAGGCGTAAAAAATTTACCAGCATTTCCTCAACTATATTTATATACCTCCTGAATAACGAAAAGTACAAATTCGTGTCATCCTCGATTACAATTCTTTTCTTTATTTAAGTAAGGAAGACGATAGTATTTTTCCCTTTTTTTCTTGAGAATTTTCAAAATAATATTTTTGATCGAAATCTCGTAATTAATTCGGCGCAAATAGACAATAAAATAAAGACTTCGACTTTCCAAAAGAATATTCGTGAAAATGAAACTTCGCTACATCGATATAAAATATAACCGAGTTTCGTTTTTAACGAGTGTTGTTCAACCCGAGAAAATACTGTGAAAATGGAACAGTTGATGAGAAACACGTTACTAATACCTAAAAACGTTCATGTAAACGAAAAGCTCTGCATCCATACGCATTTAAAGGTTAATCACCGTAAAAAAAAAGCAGTGCAACAAATACAAAGAGGAGAATTAAAACTCATCCGCACCGAGTACCTCTCTATCTGTTACTTCATCTCGACGCGAAAGTTTATGCAGAAAGTCGTGCTCACGGAATCGCGTGTTTATTTCCCGGATTATACCGTGTACCTAAAACAAACGTATACCAACATTACAACAGAGGGCGTAGCAAAAGTTTATGCTGAAAATCTCGCGGCTCGACCGACTCTGAACACCTTAAATGGAAAAAGTTTGTTGCAATTTGAAACTGGCGCGAGCTCACGTAAAAGTCTTTCCGCGTGGAAAAATAAAAGAAAACTACTTTTACTCTTGTTAGTATTTTTCTTGCAGGGTGTTCGGCGTGAATTTTCCAACAATTGGTCTTCAACCCGGGGACCAATACGAATCTACGAGTCGAGGAACCGTACAAGTTTAAAATTAACCATTTTCAAATAATCTAGAAACTATATAGAGGGGAAAAGAAAAGGAAACGAGAATTGTTACGAATGAACTTTATCGATAAAATTAAGTTCTAATATTTTAGTTCGCCAGTAAAGAAACAATATTCGATGAATTTAACTGTACTTTTCATAAAGTGTTCATAACTGTTTTATGGGGACAATTTAATTGAAATATTACGATTTGATACGGTCCCAGTTATCAAATAAAATGTTTCGTAAAAAGAAAAATCACGAGAAATAGTCACTTCTTATTTTTTCATATGTAAAGTAGACAGAACTATAAATTGAGATCGAGAACATTGCCAAAGAAGTACCCTATATCCGTATTTCGTGTTAAACTCCGTTGAGTTTAATGACTGTAAAAAGTTGTTTTCTCAAATATCTCGGATCACGATTTTTGGACTTGTACCGTTCTTCGACTCATCGATTCGTGCGAGTAACGTTATCCCAACGACTGCTGTTGGATCCCGAGGGTAACGCGATAAATTGCACGAGAAAGGAACAAGAGAATCGCAGCGAATAATCGCGATTCGCAACTATATGTCGCGGTTATCAAAAATGTTCGCGGACTGACAGATAGAGCAAGTTTGTCGCGTGTCTTTGCACGTGGGAGGAGGTTAAGGACAGTCGGACGGGACACGAAACGGTTAAAAATATCGCTGGCCGAACGAAACGATCGATTCGAGGGACGAGGTACACGCGTCGCAACTTCCAGCATAGCTAAGTTTACGAGACGAGCCATTTTCGGCGACCAAGAGGGGGCCATTTTCGAGGCGATCTTTTGGGATCGAATTTAACAAGAAGTAACCGACGAAAATCGTCGAAATTTTGTACAGGTATTTACTCGTGTTTAAACTTATTCTACGCAAAATTTCGAGAAATTATTTTCAGTACTTCCCGAGAACATCGTTGTTGAAAATTTCTCTCCAATTGGACAATATTGAGGGAACTCTTCGTAAGTTTATCATTTATGCGAGTACGGTTATCGTTAGAATTGGGATAAATAGAATTAGATATTTAATCAAATATAAAATTGAATTTTCAAACGTTAATTTTGAAACTTTCTGGAATCGTAAAAAAAATTATGGTTCAGACAATAGCGAGATAATTAACAATTGCTTCAATTGGCCAGGCAAGGAAGGTTACTAAAAATCTATCGCACGAGGGATAAAAAATAGTCCTTACTTTTACAGTAACCGTTTATATTCGTGTAACGTGAATTTGAAATAATATAAATAATTCAATTGTGTCACATGGAAAAGAGATTGGAAGAACATTATAAGTAGCACCTCGAATACCTTGTATTTGACGTGCAGCACGACAGAGGGGTGGAAGTAGAATAGACTATTATTTCGTAGCTAAAGGGTTGAAAGGCGATCACTGTCAGGATAATGATATATCATTAAGGCCGCAGCGCAGTCTTTTAGCATTTCTCGTAAGGAATTAAAGTTATCTGTTTTACTTCGTAAGTGTTAAAGTCGGTCGAGAGAATTATTCTTCGATTTATGGAGCGACAAGCATTTTCTATAATAATACTAAAGTTCTTTATTGCGCTCGGACGCAAATGAACACGTAAAATAAAATATACACAAAGGTTGTAAATGTTAAAAACACCGCTATAAAATCTAACCTCGATGCACCATACCTTCGAACGTATTTCTATTACTTTGCACTTTCATACTTCTGAATTTATTACGTAAGTAAGCATCGTTGCATTCGCAAATATTATTTTTCATTCGACGATAAAACTCCACGAAAGTTTCGCGAAGAAGTAGATCTCGTTTAATTTCGTCTACAATTTGCTTAACGCCGTTTTCATTCGCGTTAGCACGTTTTCATGTGTAATTCCGTTTCTGTAAAATATAATATCGCAGAAAACGAAACGGAAAACAGTCGTTCCTCTTTTTTTTCTTTTTTTTTCGATCACGGAAGTAAGTCTACCGGCAATAAAACTTATCATCCATTGCGTGACGTCGTCCGACCATTAGGATACGAAGGTTTTAATTCCGCGAATTACGCGAAAGAGTATTACGCGAAATTACCGTACGTCGAACGATAGAACCGAGGAGAAACGTTTCTGTCCGTCAATTTGAATAGACTTCGGTACTATTATCGCGCAATTGTATCGCAAGTATTACATATATACGGTTACGACTTCATGAAGAAACGTGGCACGCCGGTGCGCGTTGATTTCAGATTATGAAAATAATTCAGATAATATTGAGCGAAGTCTCGGATAATTAGCAGTTTTAAATACTAATTCTTTAAGATACCAGATAAAGCGCACGTTTAAATCCAATTTTAATTTGCCCCCTCTTTAGAGAATAGATTCGTATCAACGTCCGTGAGAAATGATAGATGACGACAGCACACGGAAGCTTACTTGCAACATATACTTTTTTCTTCGAGTCATTCCAAGTGGAGCGTCCACTTGAAAACGTGTTTCAAATTTACGCTTCGAGCGTGGAGTAAAACGATGGATTTGCATCGTTTAATTCGCGTAATAAGGAATCGTTAAATCGGATGCAACGAGACCACGGATCAACCATAAACTGACTCCGACGCGTTGGTAGTTATTTTTATGTGAATCAAAAATTTGTACAAAGTGTAAGATAGTTTTCTCCTGTAATTCGTTTCAAAGTGCATCGAACTTCAATTTTCGTCAAAACTCTGTATATTTAATACGTTCGGTTATATTTTGAATATTTCAAAATTAATTTCCAACACTAGAGTTCATTGTGTCGAACGTTACGTAGCGTAAGATCATCATACTTATCGCTATGACACTTGGTGACTATTTAATATTCCTTTTACAACTACCGTGTCGGTAACATTGTACTTTCTATCGGGTTGTCACAATGTCTACTTGTCGCGTTGCTGCAAAGTCAATCCTGGTTTCGAAACTGATATCTCCGTTATTATATATAATTATATCTAAGCTCTTTTTTCTCGTCTCTTGACACAACAGAGATCCACCTACTTTTCTGTCAGAAACTGACAGAGTGGACTGTACAATTAAGAACTTGCAGATCTACTCTTTTCCTCTCCAAAGCATCAGGAACACGCGATGGTAGTAGCTTCACCGTATCTACGTGGCGTGAAATTAATCTTTCTAAATCGGGGTATTCGTATCTCTGAAAATGCTACTATTTCGTAACGAATGTTATGGCTCGGGTTTTAGAATTTTCGCAATAGCACAGATAGTTGTGAATTTATTTTCCAACAGCGTGTAACAAAGTGTCCATATCTACCCCTTTCTGAGGATAATTGTTGATCAGTTCCGATGTTCCAAATCTTAAGGACCTTCCGCTGTAATCTTAATTGCATCTACAATTATGAAATTTGAATCATCAGAAATAGATAAGAATTGAAAATTAAACAACCTCTAACATACATCTTCTGATGTTCCTTTTAACTCCTTCAAATAATCAAACGACACGATAGGGGGATTATCTATTCTAACTTTAACGATATTTCCAATTATTAAATTTAGACGATTAAATACTGTTAAACTCTCTTAACCCCTCCAAATCGTAAAATAGTAATAAAGTTATTTACTCTAACCTTAGTAACATCTCCAATGATCAAACTTAAACAATTAAACACCGTTCGAAATAAAAAATTATTCATCTACAAAGATACTCCTACGCTTTTCTTAACCCCTCCAAATCAATTCCACAACAGTAGAATTATCTACCCCAACCTTAGCAACATCTCCAACTATCAAACCTAAACAATTCGTCCAAAACCAAAAATCATTCGTCCACAAAGATACGACTCCCAAGTCTCTCCTAACCCACCTAAACCATCGCGTAACAACAACAGAAGAATATACATCTAACGTCCCTTCGAAGTAAAAAATTCACCTCAAATATTCTACACGGACAATGGTTCGTTCTACCGACCGCCCGCGAGGTGAGAGCTTACTACCGTGCGCAGACCATCCGGAAACGAACCGGAAAAGAAAAATCGCATCTCCGTTCCAGGGTAAGTTAGCGTGACCTCGGTGGTGGCGCATCGCGGTATGCCTCCCTGGATCGATCCGTAGATCGCGGGCTGCATACGCTCGCCGCCGGTTTATTTCGTGGATGCACGCGCGCAGCCGACGCACCAAGAACGCAGGTGGTGGCGTGCAACGATAGGTGCACGGCCTGGCCGAGCAGCGTGATCCATAATGGTGGCGGGTGACGGTCTTGTGTACACGCAGGGCTGGCATGGCAACGGGGTCGATAAATAGCCCGGCACGGCACCGACTTCCGATTTCATCGTCGACGCTGCCGTACCACACAGGTAACGCGGTCTGCGCTGGCATTCCCAGCGATCCCTGTAATTCGACCTGAACGTTCTTAGCGCACCTCGACCACGAAAAAC
The DNA here is from genome assembly GCF_051014685.1 of Ptiloglossa arizonensis. Classification (NCBI taxonomy): domain Eukaryota; kingdom Metazoa; phylum Arthropoda; class Insecta; order Hymenoptera; family Colletidae; genus Ptiloglossa; species Ptiloglossa arizonensis. Next base: position 13,568,203 of record NC_135055.1, read on the forward strand.
CTCCTTGGAAAACTTTCCAACGGTGTAACAACACCCGGAAAGAGACGAAAAAAACCTTTCGAGCTATTCACGAGCTTGATGCGAACGCTAAACTGAAAAAATGATTCGAATTCGTCGAGTCTATACAAGTATGGAAAATGAAGAATGAGATAGGATATGGAACACGACGAACAGATACAAGGTACACGATATCGAGGAACGTTTCTATCAGCGAATACCTGCCTGGAAATGGAGAAGGTGAGATAGTCGTTGGAAGACCGAGTGAAAGTGAAAATATTAGTCTTCTCGTACTGCACCGAGTAGTGCTTCTTTCTCGCGGGAAATTTGTTTTCGTCGCGGAAAGAATGCCGGTGTTTGGCTTAGCTATTCAATCATTGTACAACCGTTGACTTGCGAACGAAGTTATACCTCGATCGTGCAGTCTTTCGGCGAAGCTGTCGGGTATGTATTTGAAGGGTGATTCGTAAACAGATGGGCGAACTTTAGCAGCGTGTTCCACCCTCCCAAGGGATGAGGGAAGATCATAAATATACAACGAATTCACTGCTCCGCCGAGTTCTAAACTCTCTGTTCGTCGAAGAGTTTTGCGAATATCTCGTAAGGTTGGAAACACTAGTCTCGTTTTCGTTTTCTTAATCGATGAACCGCTTACGGTAAATCTACCGGTGATTGTTGAAATTTAACGATCACCAGCGCAAGACGTGGAGCGTAGAAACACAGTATCGTAGAAATATTTCGACACACTTCGTACAAGTTGCATCGAACGAATTCGTATGGATCGATTTCTTCCTGAATCGCTTTCGAAATTCAATCGGAACAACACGATGTAATTGGTTAGAAAGTATCGCAGACAGATGAAACTTTCAAATATCCATATTGGAAATATTACAGAATGTATAAGTACGGAAACAACAACGAACTTGTCTAAATATCGCACAACACTCGAACGTCGTACAAGCGAAATCCTTTCCCTTTCGAAAATTAAAATTGAATCGATGTTACACGATTACCTAAATCATTAATTTAAGATCTTCTTCACCGATTTCTAAAACCGGCTTATAAATATATCATTGTAAACGTATGAGAATCTTCAACAAAGATTCCAGGGATAGGGTGTTAGGAAACTTTTAATACACGCTGATCAAAAATACGTGGAAAGATATTTATTTCGTACAAGTACTTAACGTACAATTGTTCACGATCAGTTTCGACGTATAATCGAACGTACAGATTAGAATGCCGAATATCGCAACAATACCGGTACTAAACATGCGCGAGGAAACTATGACGGCACTCTGCGTATTAATTTAATTAGATTAGTTTTTTCATTCTCGTATCTAATTACTTAATTTATCGATAAAGTATTGAGAGCAGGACACTCAGGGCACACGCAGCTGTCGTTTTCTTATCCTCTCGCGGGACTTCTCGGGAGAGTCGCGTGACATTTAATCCGAAGTACCAAAGCCAAGGGACAAAAAAGATACGTTAATTTCAACGGGCGGTCCTCGCATTTGCAACCTGTCGCGATAGGGGCTCCTTATCTACGGCAGGTGCGCGTCTCGGAGAAAATGTGGGCGCCTATGCATAATGGAATGCCACGTAGCACGTTCCAAGGTGCGCGAGTCGTGTTTTTATCATTCAACGTTAACTGAATGGAGCCTCCAGAAATGAGCCTTTTGGGCGTGGAAAATAAGAAAGTTGCTCCTCCTGTTACTATTCACCGAAGGAGCCGTTTAAAAGTACAGTACCTGACGAACGTATTCGTGCGAGTACCGATGTCACGATGTTTCCAACCGTTTCACTTTGTCCAAGGACGATGAAACGATACGTAAAACGACGATGCGAATAAGGACGAATAAAATTATATCCTTACACGTTTCCATAGAGGTAATGTGAGTATTGAAATTTGTATCAGTTAGATCACTCGTCTATGGGTAGTAAGGGTCGTTTTCGATCGCAGATAAACCGAGTCTCATTCGCTGTTGTACTATCTCGATTACTCTTCTTCAACACTCGGTGAAAGGCTTGGTCTTCAACCGAGGCAAAAAAGGCTAATTCCTGGAGTAAAAACGCAATTCTATGGGACTTACTGTACTTTGGATACGTTACACATTTCACACATTTACGGAACATTACAAAGAGTACCTTACAATACGTGGAAATACTCGAACATTAAACAAAACATAGTAGTGCGAGATAAAATTGTAACAAACAATAAGAAAATTGTTATACGTAATATATAACATTGTACGAGTTTCCTATGTATGTATATGTAGTATAGTATCATTGTACTAGTATTTACACAATGCATTTGTTATTAACACACGTACAATACGTATTTCTATTAATAAAAAACGAAAATTCAAGGAAATTCAAGCTCTATTTAATTACACCCATCTCTTCCTATCCTTGAAAAACATTCCATTAATATAGTCAAGAAAAATATGGAATTAAACATTTTCGAAAAATTTTGTCGAATTTTCGTACTCTGGTATCAGGAAAACATGATGTGCGAGGAGGTAGCACGATTCTGTCGATTCTTGGAAATGACGTCATTTCCAAGAATTTCCGCGAAGCGAGAATTTTAAACAAATTCTGGGCATTCGCTAAAATTTTTCACCGATTTTCGTACTCTGGTATCAGGAGAACATGATGTGCGAGGAGGTAGCACGATTCTGTCGATTCTTGCAAATGACGTCATTTCCAAGAATTTCCGCGAGGCGAGAATTTTAAACAAATTCTGGGCATTCGCTAAAATTTTTCGCCGATTTTCGTACTCTGGTATCAGGAGAACATGATGTGCGAGGAGGTAGCACGATTCTGTCGATTCTTGGAAATGACGTCATTTCCAAGAATTTCCGCGAGACGAGAATTTTAAACAAATTCCGGGCATTCGCTAAAATTTTTCGCCGATTTTCGAACGTTGGTATCAGGAGAACATGATGTGCGAGGAGGTGGCACGATTTCGACGATTCTTGGAAATGACGTCAGTTCCAAGAAATTCCGAAAATTCTTAGAACGATAAGCAATGGTAAGTCACCGTCTGGGGGAAGGGGTATAAATAGAGTTGCCGGTCACGAAAAATTTCACTCCGCCGGGAGCCTCCGTGGTGGACGGGTGTCCGTTTCGGATACCTGGACCGCCGAGTTTCGGAAACTCTTGGAAATGACGTCATTTCCGAGAAATCCCGAGAAATCTTAGAAATGACGTCATTTCCAGAAAATTCCAAAAATTTCGAAAATTCTCAGAAATGACGTCAGTTCCAGGAAATTCCGAAGATTCTCAGAAATGACGTCAGTTCCAGGAAATTCCGAAGATTCTCAGAAATGACGTCAGTTCCAAGAAATTTCGAAAATTCTGAGAAATGACGTCAGTTCCAAGAAATTCAGAAAATTCTTAGAACGATAAGCAATGGTAAGTCACCGTCTGGGGGAAGGGGTATAAATAGAGTTGCCGGTCACCGAAAAATTCACTCCGCCAGGAGCCTTCGAGGTGGACGGGTGTCCGTTTCGGATACTCGGACCGCTGAGTTTCGGAAACTCTTGGGAATGACGTCATTTCCACGAAATCCCAAGAAATCTCAGAAATGACGTCATTATCAGGAAACTCCGAGAATTTCGAAAATTCTCAGAAATGTCGTCACTTCCAGGAAATTCCGAAGATTCTCAGAAATGACGTCAGTACCAAGAATTTCTAAAATTCTGAGAAATGACGTCAGTTCCAAGAAATTCCGAAAGTTCTCAGAAATGACGTCAGTTCCTAGTAGTGGCACGATACGAATACCTCCTCTGCTATCATGTTCTCCTGATACGAAATTGTGAAAATCGGTCGAAAATTTTAGATTTTTGGAGTTTCGGTATCAGGAGAACATGATGTGCGAGGAGGTGGCACGATTCCGTCGATTCTTGGAAATGACGTCATTTCTAAGAATTTCCGCGAGGCGGGAATTTTGAACGTATCAGTGGACTTTCGCTGATATTTTTCGCCGTTTTTGGAACTTTGGTATCAGGAGAACATGATGTGCGAGGAGGTGGCACGATTCCATCGATTCTTGGAAATGACGTCATTTCTAGGAATTTCCGCGAGGCGGGAATTTTAAACGAATCAGTGGACTTTCGCTGAAATTTTTCACCGTTTTTGGAACTTTGGTATCAGGAGAACATGATGTGCGAGGAGGTGGCACTATTCGGTCGATTCTTGGAAATGACGTCATTTCTAGGAATTTCCGCGAGGCGGGAATTTTAAACGAATCAGTGGACTTTCGCTGAAAATTTTTCGCCGTTTTTGGAACTTTGGTATCAGGAGAACATGATGTGCGAGGAGGTGGCACGATTCCATCGATTCTTGGAAATGACGTCATTTCTAGGAATTTCCGCGAGGCGGGAATTTTAAACGAATCAGTGGACTTTCGCTGAAATTTTTCGCCGATTTTGGAACTTTGGTATCAGGAGAACATGATAGTCGAAGAGGTGGCACAATTTTATGGTTTCTTAGTATCGTGACGTCATTTTTAAGAAATTCTATGAGTTTTGAATGATATATATGTCCGCAATTATCGATATTAGTATGAATCAAAGGAGAAGAATATTGGGATCATGGGAATTATGTAAATAAATCTAAGACTTGATTCGTGTAATTTCAAGTATATTTCTTTTTATTGAAACCATTTCTTTTACATACAGCAAATATGAGACTGATAAATCTAATTGTAATTATTGAAATAAAGGGATGTTATGTCCTGGGAGTAGTAGGGAGTAGTAATAGTTGTAGCAACGGCAGCAGTAGTTGTAGCAGCAATCATAATAGAAGTAGCAGTAATAGAAGTAGTGGCGGAAATAACGGTAGCAGATACAGTGACGATAGTAGCGATAATAGCGATAGTAACTGTAATACTGGTACTAGTGGTAGTAGTAACAGTAGTCACAGTAGTAGCTCTAGTAACAATAGAAACAGCAGTTGTAATAATTGTAACAGTTGTAGTAGTAATGATAGCAATAATGTAGGTAGTAGAAATAGTTAAAATATTAAGAATAGCTGGTAAAGTAAAGAAGTATTTGTATCCGGACCCAATGATGGTCTAGCCTAATGACGTATGTGTCTGTACCTTCCTCATTGTTTCAAGAAGGAATATCTTCAAAGAAAGTCTTTTTTTCTACGCAAAAATAATTTCGGGCCTTTTATTTCAAGAAAAAATTACTGATTTACATGAAAAGTTGTTGAACTTTATTTTTGTTCTTTTGAAATGACTATTTAAAGATCGATTGAGAGAAAATATTTTATCGTCCTATAGTTTCGGATAATTAAAGTTCTATTATATAGCTAAATACATAATGTACTTTTCACTTAATTTAATGTTATTCCTGTATTAAAAAAAAAATGATCAGATTCAGGATACATGCTTATAAATTATGGTAACATTGCTTTAAGAATAAAGATAAATATCAGATCAAGTACAGCTACTTACAGTAATATTATATTTTTTCATATGTTCATTATATTTAATTAATAATGTTTTAAAATGTTTCATGTTTCCAGTGAAATATAATTAAAAATGTATAAAGAAAGAACTTATGTCACTGCTATGTTATATAAAACCATGAAGAGTAATGAGAAATCACGATTACTTGCTATTTGTACTTACATATATATAAACGTGTGTGTTTAAGACAATTTTCAATTTGTTAGATTGCTGCTAGGTAACATGTGCAAAAGACGTGTTTCCTCGTACTATTTTATCGTCAGCATATGAATTTTAGGAGTCGATTAATTGAAAAAAGTCCAATTATGTATATTCTTTCTTTTAAGTGATGACAGCACACGTTAAAGTACTCGCGCAGACGAGGTGTAGAATAGATCTGACATCCAATCGAAGAATGTGTCGAGGTAAATTTCGAGAACACAACCTACATGCTCAAGTTTAACCAGAACCGTGGCTATGATCTAATTACAATTACTTCCGAAATAATTAATTTTTTCATTTTATCTTAATTCTAAACGCGAAGAGTGCTGAAATCGTATTCCAGTCTGAACCGATAACGTCAGGAGTAACAAAAATATGGTAATGGACCTTTAAAGACCTAAAATCGTATAATAAAAAATAGCATTGGCTGACACTAGACTATTTTATAGCTCATCTATGCTTTATTAATTAACAACATAACTAATAGAGCAAGAAATCGATGAAACGATCAAAGAATTAATAATAATTGCAACTTGCAATCGAAGATTGTATAACACCATTATTCGTAGAATTATTGTCAATAGTTATATATGATACAAATTACAAATTGCTCGATGACACGTTGGACAAAGAGAGAGACGATGATTACAAACTCATCGAGTAATAATCATTGCTAATTTACACAATTACTTTAATCAAAGTGGACACGGTTTAAGAATGCGTTTCTTTATTTTACATTTCAATGTTTTATCGAATGTTTCTTACCTTAGCTGATTACGCGATGATGGAATATTTTTTATGTATTTTGTTAATGTATTTAGAAGTATTACTATTACATTTTATGAAATTAAAATTAATACATAACGAGGGAAAATAAAAGTAACATAATTTTAGTTAAATATATCTTTATTCTTTTATTTCCTCGATTTCTTGCACATATTTTATTTACTTCGTTATATTAATATTATTCATTATCAATATACGTATAATTTGTACATTTCGTATCATACCTGTTGTCGACAATCTCCTATTTCAAGTTGTCATTCTCTGTAATTGAACAATATCTACTCAAAGCTGTTAATATGTATTATATGTTAAAGATACACCTAATAAATAATCGTAAACCTTCTATTCTTATTTAACCGATACACCTATGTATGCGTTTCTTATCTCTCTAACCATAATACCTACTATCTAGCGCTCTATAATCTACCTAGCTCACGATATCTAGGTTTTTAAATAATTAATGTTGTCGTTGAAACGCATGGTTCGATTTTATCGGAAAATACTTTTTCTAGTTCGAACGCCAACGTTGAAACGACGTTGATCGTTAAAACAATTTCTGTAAATAGATTCGATTCAATTTCCGAACAAATCGAATTCGGTTCACAAATGCCACGATACAGAGATCACAAATTCGGTTCGCAATGTATCAAAGTTGAAGAAATCGAGCTCGAAGGTATCTAACGGTTAATCGTTTAAATGAATATTAACATCGTAGCATTTTCCATTATTTACAACCTCCCTCGTTTCTATCTTAACGATCGAACTTGCTTTCCCTCTCTATTACACGCTTCGTTATTTATGAAGGTAAACGATCCTATCGTCGACGGAAATACTTAACACTCCTCTGCTCGAAAGTATAATTCAATTCGTCGTTCGAAAGGATTCGTCGCGTTTAGTAACGGTACGAAGGGGGAAGTTAATCTTCGATCGACAACAGCAACGACACGCTCCGTGGTGCAACTCGATGCATCGCCGGAGTGAATCTTCCCCGGTGCATCTACTTTCACCCGATTAAAGTGAACAACACGCTCGAACGAGTCTCTAGGTAATGATCCACTTCGATATTCAGTTAAGGAGCACCTTGGCTACCTGTATTTTCGTGTCGTAAGATCAGTGGTTTCGCGAACGAAGCAGTCATGAAAGATCATTAGAGGGCAATACGACAGAGTTAACTCCGTTCCTCGGGCTGCTCGTTAAAAGATGATTTCCATGACGTCTTGTTAGCAATTTGCGGACCTTCATACGGGATTACTTATAAACTACTCTGATTTCCATTAAGGAGCATTCGATTGAATTACGACTGCGCCAGAACATTGAAAAAACACAATCGAAGTTTTCACAATACATTTTCGAGCACTTGAAAATTCGTCGGGTGAATTTATAAGTAGGTACAAGAATTTACAACTATACGAAATATTGATCATTTGAATCGAGAAACAATTTAATACACGATGGTTATAAAATTTCGTGTGTTTTTTATATTAGAAAATTACAAAATGCTTGTGTTTGTGTGTAGGTTCTTGGGATTGATTGCGAATGTTTTTATTTATTAGTATCTTTTATAAAATTAGGAAAGTATAAGGTGTATGTAGAATTTCTAAAGTGAAGTTTATTAAAGTAGAACTTATTTATTAAAGTTTAGTACAAAGCATTCGGTACTCGCATTACGACACTATTTAATTATTAAATATTGATCGATATATATGAAATTACATAATACGTAGGAGAATCATCTACTCGATTGTAGAGTGTAATAGTGTTTCTTCGTTTCTGATATTAAGTTTATATTTCGGAATTTAATGCTCATTATCGGTTCATAGTTCACACGTACAAATGTTTTACTGTTTGAGCAATGTAAAGTTTACACGAATGTTTTTATAAAAATGTTTTCCGGTAGAAATCTTTTATCGAAATTTTAAGAATTTTGCAAAAAAAAAAATGAATTCCTGAATTGTTCCACGCGTTCTAAATATCGATTGAATCGAAGGTATGCAAATTTTCCCGAAAAATGAAACTGCTTCGCTAGAATTATTGTCGAATTCGTGTTGAAAAAATATTCGATTTAATGTCAAAAGAATCTTCGCAGAAATTTCATCCGCAAATTATTCCGTGTCCCGAAGCAAGGGTGACTACGATCGAAATATTTATTGCATTCAGGTCGCGTTAAATCGTGCACGAGTGAATAATTTCGAAAGGCGACGATAATCGTGTCGCAATTAATCTCACTCGGTGTCCACGATGAATCGGTATCCAGCAAGTGATGGCATTGCAAGATCCACGATTATACACTGCACATCTGTGAATTCTTCCAGTGCCAAGACCCGCCAGAACCTTTCCTGGTGTCCTTGATCTTCGTTTCCTCCACTTTTCTCTCGTTCAGACGTCAATACTTTGCACGATACATTTCCCTTTCTCTTTCCTGTTACTCTACGGTTCACGTGAGCCACGTGTTTGTCGACTCGGCGAATTATTTCTCGCACACCGAGGTTTTCCTCGTGCAAGAATTGGGTCGTTATTTTGAAAAAATTGCATACAGAGACTGATATTTAAATAAACATAAATTGCATTCTTTTATCAGTTACAATCAACTGTTTCCTCGAGCAAGAATTGTATCGTTATTTTTAAAAAATTGCACACAAAAACTGATGTTTAAATAAACATAAATTGCATTCCTTTATCAGTTATAATCAACTTTTTCCTCGTGCAAGAATTGTATTGTTATTTTTTAAAAATTACGTACAATAACTGATATTTAAATAAACATAAATTGCATTCTTTTTAATTATTTATAATGACCAGACTCGTTGAAAATATTGTTTCTTCCTCGTCGAAAAATCGTGTCGTTACTTTTAACAAATTTCATACAGAAACTGACATTTAAATAAACATAATTTGCATTCTTTTATTATTTATAATAACCAAACTTGTTAAAAAAATAGGTTCCTTTCATCTATACAACGACGTCTATGATGCAATAAGTACAAAACAGTATTAAAAACAAAAGATTGTATTCCATTTCTTACAAGATAAAGATTGAAATTTGTAATCGTAAAGATTAATAACTGAACGATAAAAAGAATTTACCGTTCTTCCTATTACCCCACGACTATGGTGTACAGAATTATCGTATACATGATAAATAAAATTTGACAATATTCAATTTCGACTAAACAACCAATTTCATCGCTAATGTATCTAATCAATCCCGAGTCACCCAGTATCTATTATTAACCCAAGAATTTTAACCAAGCCAAGTAAGCAACTATTAATAAAATTAAATAGCGTTCGAGATAGTTGCGCGTACAAAATATAATTAAAATTTACATTTAAGAATATCGTCGATCCGATTGCAACCATCGATATAATTCCCCTGGTAAATAAAGTGTAGAAATTGAATACGCCTATTCAGAAAATATCTATTCGGTGATCGTTCGCCAAAATTCGTTCGAATAGTGGCAGAATTTCGAACACGGTGCTGCGACGAAATTCTATTGAGGTTTGCGAAACGAATTCACAGGTAAGAAAGAACGAACCGTGACGAAGGTTTTTGGTCAACGTTTTCTGCGTGGGCGTCGAGATTTCGCAAGCGATTTGCGAAACGCGTTGACCCGAACCGCGTTGGCGAACGATTTGGTTACGAGCACCGAATGGATCGCGAATTGAAAGTCAATGAATCGACTTTGTTACGATTTCGCGGGATCGATCGTTATCGGATCGCCTCGAATAACAGCCCTGAATAACACGTCAAACAATGAATCAATTCGTGAACACGTGCATACACGTTCGATCCACTGTTTCGACGATATTTTTCCTCGAACCGACAACGTTCCCAAATTTATTTCGCCATTTTAAAACGTAAATCCACTTCTCGCTCGATTTTCGTTCGATTTTACGCACCGTGCGTACTTATACGCTCATTATGGGAAACCCTGACTCGTAACAACGGATGTGAAAATATTTAGCAAAAGAGGTAAGAAAAATTGCAATTAGCCCCCGTGAGATTATTTAAAAATTAAATCGCGAATATTTACACCGTGATTAAAAACTCCAAGGTTGCTTCCATTTTGCGCGAAAGAATGAGAACAATGTGAGAACATTTCCATCGTCGAAAATAAAATTAATATCGTGTAAATTCGATTCTTTTTTCGTAATAACTAAAGTATTCAATACCGCGTGTGCATTCTTCTTACGTAAAAAATCTGCTTTCGACGAAGATTTCAGATTGCGAAAAGATTCTCATCGTTCGATTGCAAATAATGCAATCTGTGGGTACCGATTAATTAAAAACAACAAAATGGCGATGTTTACTTTCGTACGCGTAACTTGCGATTTAATGCGCAAATTTGCGTAAAAAGATCCAATTTTAAGCCACCAGAAAGAAATTATTATCGCCGAATAAATATTTTTAAATTCACGCAACTGCGAATAAACATCTCCAGATTGGTGTGTCTTCGTATAAACATTTCAAGATTCCATAGACAAGACTTACGAAAGTCTACTTAAAATTTAATTGTAAAAATTATAAGCTTCTGTTACTCGAATATTCTCGTGCCTCAATTCGCAAGGGAAAAAAAAATTATTTCAATTACTCTGATAATAATTACCCAAACGTGATAAAACGCTCGTTTCGACGGAGTGTTTTTGTTCAAATTTCGAGATATTCTCGATCTGAGCGAGACTGCGTCACGATCACATGCCTTTGAACGAAAGCAGTCGCGGAACCGAAGTCGTTAAAAATATATGACGAACGATAACAACGGGTCGCGATAGAGTTGGCAAAAATATTTTTTTCCCCGGCGATAAAATATTTTTAACGCCCATTTTACCTGCGCGATTTCACGCTTAACATTAGAACGACCAACGGTGAACGTAATGCTATTTGTATCAGACCACATACGTATCTTCGAAGTTAGATGGGGAAAGGACAAATTAATTTACCAGTAGTGCCATTAGTTCTCCATATTGATAATGACCCACGAATATTGTAGGCAAAGACATCGTCAATAATTGAGTATTTTTAAAAAAAATTTGAAACAAGTTATTACTATTTGTATTAGACCACATACGTACCTTTGAAATTAAATAGGGAAAAGGCAAATTAATTTACCAGTACAATTAATCGTCTATTTCGATAATTGTCCACGAATATTGTAGGCAAAGACACCGTCAATAATTGAGTAATTTTGAAAAAATTTTGAAACTAGTCAAATTGACCCTTTTGACAGTTCTAGCGTCAAAGTCGTGTCAAAGTCGTGGCGCCCTTTTTACTAGGTTGTTCGCTAAGTTTTATCGTTCGACAAAACACATTGAACAGTACTACATTGAACAGTACTGTTCAATAAGTATAGTACTAGTATAGTACTAGGTTACTCGATAAGTTGTATCGTACGACGAAACTTATCGAAGAATCTATTACCTTGGTAAACTGCTGCGGATTGATTCTCGGCGCAGTGCCGCTACGATTCCAGGGACAGAAAACCGAAACGAAACGGTTCACGTTGTGCGATATCGTCGCCGAATAAGCATTGCGAGAATTATCGTGCCAGATCGGCGAAAATACAGTGAGCGAGAACGAGCGAAGAAAATGGATTGTTTCAGCTGGCGTTTGAAAGCAGTCTCGCGCCGCGCTGCGGGGAGAATTTATAGCGGCAACGAATGACGACCAATGACGTGTACGATGAGTTCTTTTATTCGTGCAACGTTCCTCTAATTTTTTTCGATGCAAAATTGCGCGAGTTTGTTAAACTGGATGCAAAGAAAAAACAAAATTGAGAACGATTGAGTATCTAAAGTGGCCCGATCGTTAATTTATCCAAGAGGTTGGATATAATTTAAAAATAATGGGAAAAGTGCATCGTTCTTACACTTTTTGTCCGCCACGATGCAAAACTGCGCTAGTTTGTTAGCCTGGATGCAAAAAAAAAAAAAAACAAAATTGAGAACGATTGAGTATCTAAAGTGGCCCGATCGTTAATTTATCCACGAGGTTGGATACGATTTAAAGACGATGGTAAAAATGGAACTTGACAAGTTTTAATATTGATACAGAAATAAAGCATTTTGAAATGTACGACTAACTGCAAAATCAGAGAAGTTCGTTTGTTTAAAAATTACGAACGGTAACGGAGTAAGATTTGTCGAAATTTTAAATGAATTTTGATCTAGTTTCGTACGAGTTTTATAACTAAAGTATCGAACAATTAAGTTTTAATTTTTTACACGAAAGAATTACCGATAATTATGAATTAGACGAAAGTAATAAGTATTGATCCTTGAGCGACGAGTTCCATACACCGTATAGATCGATTTTTAGTCGTTTTCGAGACAAATAACGTTTAACGCGTCTCTGTCCCGTGAAGAAACTAACAAGTCGTGTCTCAGTTGCTGAAGGATTAAGTGTAAAAATTGTTAAAATGTATCTATTGTAATTTACAATAGATACATTCTATTGTAATTTATATTGTAAATGTATCTATTGAATTTGTTTAAATTGGAATGCTGTTTCTTAAGGTCGATGCTCGTGATTAAATTAAATTAAAACAGTTAAAGACTCTCGTAAGTGGTTTTAATGATAGGTGTCGATTCGAATGCATCCAGTAAGAAATAAATTCGAAGAAATAACAAACGATAAACGCACCGCTTCTAAGAATAAACCTATGAAAAGGAAATTCCAGTGTTTACATTCCGAGAATAATGATTATAGAAAAGGAATTGTATGGCCGGCGTTGTGTAACATTGAAACGAAGACCTCTGAATGTCTTTGCACCACGTGTCTGCATTCCGCGTGTTCCTACCTAATCACCCCCTTTTTTCGCGCTGCACTTTGCACGTTTCTATTGTTTAAACGGCCAGAAATGTTGTAAAACATAGCAGTTTCTATTTTTAGAAATTACACGATAGCAAAACTAAACTCAACAAATTTTCATATTTGACACTTCTCTTATTATAGAGTAATTCTTGTAATTAAACAAAGTAATATTTTGTAACAAGTTTCTTCTAATAATTCGTTTACAATTCCAGGGAACTACCTTTTTATATATTTGAATAGAATGAAATAAAAAATTTTCAAAATTCATCAAAAAATAAAAACCTTTTACGTTATTGTACCCACAGACGAAGTCCATGTCGAAAATGTAGAGACGAACACAACTGCAAGTTTATATTTTTCAAGGACAAATTGCTGAAAATTGTTTCCTCGTACTACCACATTATAGTTAAAAGTTTCGAAAAACAAATTACCTGCAGTCTCTCGCCAATTTTTCTAACCCCTGAAGCTGGTGATTATTGAAACAAATCAAGGTCGAAAGATATTTAATAAGAAAATTCTTCAAGGAATGTCTAAATTGAAAATTCGTCTTTCAAGGAAGCACACTTTGAAAGAATCTTTAAAAAAATCCTATCAATTTACGCTACTCAAAATAATTAGTAAAGTGTATTCAATATTTTCGAAGTTTTGTGTAAGTTAAATATCCACCAAAATCATTAATATATTAAACACACAACATATTACTTCCCTGAGCAATCCATGAATACGACTGCCTAGTTTCGTCCACGTAGTAACCAAACCGAATAAAATCATTGAAAAGAAAGACAATGAAAATTTCAATAACCTTGGCATCCATTTCGCTTTTCGAAATCCTGTTACCTTCCCGTATCCGTCATCCAGAACACCAAACAAAAACATCCGTCAACCAAATAATACACTATTAAAACTTCCCTTTCCCTCGAAAACAATAAACGAACAAAAATTGTGCAATCCATTCGTTCCAAAATTCATTTCGTTCTTCCAACGTGGTGACTCTGCGCGTTAAACATTCACCTAGGAGAAACAAAATCTCGACCTCTTCCCGAAAGTAAATCTCAAAAAGAAAAAAAAAAAGAAAAAGCAGTTTCCTCACAACGAAGCTTCCCCGAGCGGGAAAAAAGAGATCAACACCAGCGACACGAGAACCGCAAAAAAAAAGAAAAGTAACCCAGGGAAATGGATCGAAGATCGACGATTACCGATTCCGATTTTTCGTCGCGTATCCCCCGCGGTACTTCCGGTCTCGTCGGGGCGATCGCCACTAAAAAATATCTCCGTAGGGGGAACGACGGGCGTTCGCGGCATTCCTGCGTTGGGGAACACGAAACGAAATGAGAAACGGCGCACGGGCCGAGCTCGGCACACGAACTGAACACGAAAAACCGGCCGTGCCCCATCGTGAAACTTCGGTACCGGTCGCCTCGTGTCGTTCCACCGTGTGCGGCGTTCCGTTCGGTTCCGCTCGGTTCCGTCCAGTTCCACGGAAACCACGATACTGATGGGCGAAACCTCGTGCCTCTCCCGCCGCGTTCCCTCCTTGTCCTCCCGATCGCTCGTCTCTTCTCCCTCGCCCGCGTTTTTCCCCCTCGGTTCGACCGCGTCTCCATTATTTCTGCCATCGGTTCTCTTTCAAGGGGGTTTCCTCGTGTCCCGGGACTCGAAGAATGCTTCCACGCAATGCTCGGGACATTTTCGTTCGGAATTGTACGCAACCTGTCGAACTAAAACTTTTTACGCCGATTAATGCATCATGAATTTTTTGTTCACTTGGGTAATTTATTCCGTAATAAAACAGTGACCAACGATACTGTAACGATGATGTGGAACAGTAATGGAGTAATAATGATCCGGAAATGATGATATAATTTTGTCAAATTATAGTTATGCGAATAGAAGGAAAAGGTGAATTTTAAAATACATGTTAAAAATGTAATTCGTTCTAATGGTAAAAGAGTCGTTAATAACAGCACTGTACTCTGAATGGGATGATCACACGAGACGAAGGATAATATGATTTTATCAAACTATAGTTATGTAAAAGGAAAATTACACTTGTTAAACTGAAAGTTTTGCACCGATTAGTAATTGAATTTCTTTTTTGTGTAATTTATTTGAATAATAAACGGTACTGTAACACAAAAATGACACTCACTCGAGACTAGGTCGATATAATTTTGTTAAAAAGGAAGTGATCGTAACAATAGTAACAATACCTTATAAATTAGAAGTTTCGTTACACTTACGGTATATGCATTCCATAGACACCTTTTCGTCTTATATTGTGGTAAAGTGTGTTCTCAGAATCTCCATTATTGGAAAGAAATTAGACTCTCGAATACGTTGTATTATTCTATGCGAGTTTGAAAAAGGAAGTAACGCAATCGTAGCGTTGAAAAAGGTACGTCGGTTTTAAGTATAGGTTTGTCTTGCTATACCAACTCTACAACAAATGTTCGACCGTCGTTCCCAACCCCTCCTTAGCCAACAATTAGGCAGCACGGAACGAGGCACTTCTGGGAGCAGGACTTTCATGGTTATGCGACTCGGGCCTAAAAAAGGCCATCAACTCGGAGAAACGAGAATCATCGACTACCATTAACGATGCTTTATTAAAAATACCTCTTTATCAAAAAATATCGCTTCGATAGTTCTGGATCGTTGAAAACCGAACAAATAGTCCCCGGTTCCATGAACAATTTTCCGACTCTATCCTCTTACGAATAGGTTCTTTTCGTTACGCTACAAATTAAGTACATTACTTGAGAAATTTTCAACGAAAACGATGATCGAGTGCATTATGTAACGCAAATACCGCAGTGGAAAATGTACGTTCTAGACAAGACTCCATCGATATGACTCATTGTCAGTGCCAAAGGAGGATTACAAAACTTGGGACGAAAGAGCGATTATAATCTCGAAGATCAGCTTCGCGTTAGGAAACATGGAAGATATTTTATTAATCCCGATTGTAAACGTCGAAGATTTAACTCGAATACCGAATCAGTTTTACGGTCAGTCCACACGCGAAGAATACGAATACGAACGATGAGCAATGCACGAATCGAACGATCGATGTTTAACAAAGCACGAGTGCATACTCTTCTCGTCTACACACCGAGAAACGAAAGGTTTTGTAACGGTGGATGAAAAATGGTTGTGTTATATATTAACGTTAAACACTGAAATCAATGAGTTACTTATGGCGAAACCTCGATATTATGCTCGAAACTAGAACTACGAGAAAGCTTTATCGACGTCTGTCGAGATACGTAAGGGATTATTCATCGCGGAACGTTGCCTCACGATCAAACGGTAACTAAGGACTTTTATTTGCGAGTCGTTGGATAGCCTGCAGTCTGCATCGGAGGAAAAATGGCGAACCTTAGTCACGCGTACTATTTAACTACGTCGGGGTAACGCGAGATCGCAGGTCGCGAAGGAAACGATACATGCAAGATTTCGATCGGAAAATTATCGATCGGCACGTGTTTCGATATTCGAGAAACGATTTCGATGGAAACGAGGACAACTCGCGACAACGAAAGAATAATTGTTGCTCTCGGAACGAAGCTCAAATAAATCGATAAGAGAACAACGACGGAGAAACTAGACAAATATGAGGGAAAGGATCGCAGAAAATGAAGAGAATCAAAGTGTCGATCAATCGTTTACAATTACTCGTTTATTCGTATCTTTTATATGTATATATGTATATTGAATAAAACTGCCTTAACCAGCGATACCATTGCTGGTCGATTTCGTTTATTTTATATCGCGAACTGTTTACCTCGTGTACTCGAGATCACTTTTATCTTCCTTCTAATTAAGCTTGCCACAATTTTTACTTTCGATATTTTACCCCGAGATTTTACACTTTTTCAGTTTCCTACGTTCTTTATACTTTCAATCTATGCTACTACAATTTTTCGTTTCTTCTTTTCGTTACTTACACTCGAGTCTCACCCTCGTCAATCCTATTCTCGATTTTAAACGCGATTCTATGTTTTATTTTTATCGTATTTTATACATTATCCTAAATTTCTTTTCTCCGTAATTTCTCCACTTTGTATCCCATAAATCGCACCTATTCAATGGTTACATATCTACTTACATATCGTCCCTCGATTCGATTATACCTTCGTCGCATCTCGACCTGCCTGGCAACGAATTAAACAAATATCGATATTTCTCGGTTCCTCGTCCGGCTGACGTTTCCTTTCGCGCAACGCGATATATTTTTCTTTTTCCAACACCCTTAATTCTTCCGCATCGCCGCGAACCACCCCACCGTTACATTTCTCGCCAATCCTCGTTATCCATCTTATCTACGCGCGTTTCAATACTTTCCCGTTTATTTTCATTCGATCCCAATACCGCTCTACGGATCGACTTCTCTCGATATCTTACCCCACTTTCGCGTCCGACCAATTCCACCCTTTCGCGGCAACCCCCTCGTCACGATCGACCATCACCGCGACTCTTTACCCTTTGGATATCTTAGCCCACTTTCCGCGTACGACGACGCTTTCAAAATTCCTTTCCCCCGGTGACAACCCCCTCGACTCCGTCACGACTCTTTAACCTCTCGACACCCTCGATTTTCATCCGAGTTCCCTCTCTGGTAGCCCTCTGGCTGTTCACCACCTTCTAAACACGTGCCCGAATATCATCCTCGTGATACTTTCCACCCCCTCGAGTTACCTCGTCGTTCCCCGCGTTATCCAAATTCCTCTAACCCGCGCACTCTAACCCTCTCCACTTTTCCGCGCGTAGTCGTTCTCCAATTTCTTTCGATGTCCCCCCGCGGACTCGTCTCTCGTCGTTATCGTGAATCTTTCCGTTCCTCGAGCGTCCGTAACAACCCTTCCTTCACCCCCCCCCTTTGTTCACCCTCGAGTCTTTGGCAAACGACCCGCTCGATCTTACCGCGACTCCCTCTCTGCTCGTTGTCTTACCGCGGACGTTCCTTTTCTCCTACGGCGCGTTCGCCCTCCACCTTCTCCACCTTCTCCACCTTCTCCTCCTTCTCCTCCTTCTCCTCCTCGTCTCGTGGTATTCTCACTCAGTTTTCCCTTCCTCCCTCGCCGCCTCGGCTGCACACGACTTTCGGCCGCCGACGACTGACCGGGACTGACGAGGCGCCGCGCGAGCGAACGTGCCCGCGGGGGTGGCCGCTCGCCGCGGCTGCGCCCCTTTTTTCGTGTCGACCACCCCCTCCAGCTAGCCCCACGGGCATCCGCGATCCCTCGTACGCGACACCCCGCTTTCCACCAACCGGGAACAACTTCCTCGTTTTTCCTGCCCCGACCGCGACGCCCGCGGTAATTTGTCGCGCGCGTCGGTCTTGCGAAATTGTTTGCAATCGCCACACCAACCGAACCAACCCCCTCACCCTATTCTACCAGGAGGGTGTCTACTCGAAGATTGCTCGGGGATTCCCGTACGAGCGAACGGTTTACTATAGGACCGATACGATTGGGTGTCGATGATGTTTTCAGAGATACCGGGGGGGTACAGTGAGACCACGTCGCTGGTTCATGCTTGGATTTCGTTGGTTAAGTGGTAGGGTTAATAAGTGGGTAAGATGAGTCCAGTTGGGAGTTTATTGTAATTACGTGCGAGTAAGGGTGAGTCGATTGGAATTACACGTGAGTGATTGCACGGTTGGGTCTGGGTTATTTGGTAAATGTTAGGATACGGTGAGAACACTTGTGAATCCACTGTAGTTACGTGTGAGTAACGATTAGTTTACTGTAGTCACATGTGAGTAACGATTAGTCTACTATTGTCATATGTGAGTAACGGAGAGTCCACTGTAGTCACATGTGAGTAACGTAGAGTTCACTGTAATTACATATGAGTAATGATTAGTCTACTATAGTCATAATAAGTAACGAAGAGCCCACTATAGTCACATGTAAGTATCAGAGAGTCCACTGTAGTCATATGTGAATAACGATGAGTCAACTGTAGTCACATGTGAGTAACGGTGAGTCTACTATAGTTACATGTGAGTAATTACACGGTTAATTCGTTCTAAAGATTTGGAGTAAGCCGAAGTTTGGTTAGGGCCTAGATTTAACGAATAGCGTGTTACAGTGAGCCCAATTTAGGTTAATTCGTGTTAGGGAATAGTTTAACTAACGAAAAGAGCTAGATTTAATAAATATCGGATACAGTAAATCCATATACGCGGTTGATTCGTTTTAAAAATTAATCAAAGTTTAACTTTGAGCTAGATTAATAAATATCACAGTACAGGGTTGAAGTTTAACTAAGAGCTAGATTTAATACTTCTTCGAAGTATTAATGACTTTATCATTGTATTTTCCCTGTATTAGTTTGTGTTTATTGTATTTATTTTCATTGGGACTGACGTGTCACGTGTATTTTAGGAACGTGCTATTGTTGTCGTGCAAATACTTTTGGTATAGAGTATTAGTTTCAAAAGTTAATGGAAGTTACACAAGGCCACGTGTGTTTCTTCGTGGAAGGAAAGCTTGTAGAAACAGAAACTTTATTTAATATGTAAATGCGTGGGTACGGACAAATATGCACAAGAGTGTACAGTCGGTCACACGAGTCTACGTATACTCATCTATTATGGTATGAAAAGGTAAAGTGTTGAATATAAATAAACTCTAATGCTCGTATATTTTTGTATAAGATTAAGGTCGTTAAGGATATTGTAAAAGAATAAATATACAATAATATTCTACTCCAATAAAGTTTTCAAAACCGTCTTTCAATTTCTCCTTATCTTAAACTTTCCATATATTGCAACTTCGTATCTGGTAAACCAATATCATTAAAGACCCGATATTTAAACACAATTCGTGCAAACAAATACCACCTCGTCTTCCAAGAATTGCAGACTTGAAAATCAGAACAAGAAAATGATTTCAAGTTAAGTGCAAAAGAAGAGCAGCTTATCTAAAGACCCATCGTAAATCCGAGTTAGGTGATACAATAAGTTCTTTGATTATTATTAAGAACGAATAAAATACAAACTATTCTTCAATAACGAATAAAATATAAAGTAACAAAATACGAATAAAATTATTATTTAATAACGAAGAAAGTATAAAGTAAAAAATATTGAATGAAATTATTAATTAATAACCGATAACCATTTTAGAAATTCTATCGAATTTTAAATTATATTCGGCACATCGATTGTACCTACCTTCTTTGCATATTCTATTCTCTCTCGTCTTATTTTCACAATACATAATACTACAAATTGTGTGCAACGAACACGTTAAATTACTAAACAATGAATAACGAACGAAGAAAGATAAAGCGTATTAATAATAAATGAATCAATAAGTAAGAAAAAAAATAAAATTGTACCAAACGAAGAGAATTCGTGTTTCAGGAGAAATTCGAGTCATCCGGATCGAAAGCATCCTCCGTGGACTACTCGAGGAACAGGTGTCGGAAACCAGCGTCGGAATTCGCAAGAAATTTCCACGAGTGCAAGTAAAAGAAACGGGCGATACGGGTCGGGAAAACTGGAACGTCCACGTTCTACCCACACCTCTATCGCCGATCGATAGTAACACGTCGCTCGGACTACACCGTTGGCATAATCAATACGTACCGATATATCTGTAATAGGGGCGAAAGACAGACGGCTGGTGAAATAGTAAAGGGGAGAAGAATACCGATGATAGATCGTTGATGGACAGGCACGATACACGGCTTATCGCGAAACGGGTCTCTCCGGAGAAAATTGTGTACACCTTGGGACGACGCTAATCGTTTTTCCGAGTGGCGCGCGCGGGAAATCGAACACGTGCTCCGTGACGAGGTACGCGACTCCAGGGATAACTCTTCGAAAATACCGACACATGTGTACAATTCACTTTTCAACATTTCTTGTGGAAAACGAAGGAATGTCTGTTTTTCTTCGTTAGGTACGATTAATATACCTCTTTGAAAATACTGGCACATGTGTACGATTTACTTTTCAACATTTCTTGTGGAAAACGAAGGAATGTCTGTTTTTCTTCGTTAGGTACGATTAATATACCTCTTTGAAAATACTGGCACATGTGTACGATTTACTTTTCAACATTTCTTGTGGAAAACGAAGGAATTTGTTTTTTTTCTTCGTTAGGTACGATTAATAAATCTTTTTGAAAATACTGGCACATATGTATGACTTACTTTTCAACATTTCTTGTGGAAAACGAAAGAATGTCTTCCTTGCTCCGTTAGGTACGATTAATATACCTCTTTGAAAATACTGACACATGTGTACGATTTACTTTTCAATATTTCTTGTAGAAAACGAAGGAATGTCTTTTTTTCTTCGTTAGGTACGATTAATATACCTCTTTGAAAATACTGGCACATGTGTACGATTTACTTTTCAATATTTCTTGTAGAAAACGAAGGAATGTCTTTTTTGTTTCGTTAGGTACGATTAATAACAATGGAAGAAACAAAAGATTTCGTATATGGAGCAGTGTGTATAATTGTAAGAATTCACAAACAAACTTCAATATTTTGTTTTTTTTTACGTTATTTTAATTATTCTGACAAAGCAATGTTCATTGAAATTTGGAAGAAATAATTGTAACTAAATTTCTCGGTCATAAAATAGATCGTGAGAATCTATTGGATCTGATGGATCAATGTTAATTTGAATTTATATTTATTTCAAGCAGAATAATTCATTTAAAGAGGTTGAAGAATCGAGAAATGCCAAGGATCGAAATAAATGGTTAACTTTGTTATTTATATCTGTTAGAAATTTTTTCTTTTCATAACGTATTAACCGGGGAAGATAAGTTAACTCATAACGATTAAATAATTGCACTTATTCAGGAAGAGCAATACCTTATAATGAAATATTAATTATGTATATGTACCTATTACAAATAAAATTTTTATTCCTGTTTTATTCCGAAAAAGTACCAAAATTTCATTTCTTCGACCGATAGAATATTTTCTAGGAATTTGTACATTTATTTGTCCAAGAATCCCGTCTGTAGTTTTATCGTTATATTTGTGTCAGAATTAAATTAAAACGTATCATATGTTACACTAATTTAAAGTCAACCTGCATCGCGCACAGAATCTGAATGATTACCTACAAACTGTATTCAGTGGAATGTTTTCGTTTCTTAATTCTTTCATTTTTATTTTAGTTATGTGACTCGTAATCAATTAAGATGATTATATCGATTTTCTTTCATAAATGTTTGAACTGTTGAAGCTTTTAACGCGAAAGGTTTACTTCGTTCATAACTTCGCAAAAAATAAAATTTATGACACGTACACATAAATTATAAAGGTAAGAAAATTCGAGCTTTGAACTTCGTCAAAGCTTTTGGAGCTTTTTCATCGACCGACGATAACCACGAAGCTTTACCGACTATGGGTAGACTCGTAAGGAGAATTTTGTATTTATCGTGTTTCTATAAACTTGAATAAAAATTTCCGTGTAACTGTAAATTAATAAATAAAAATACATCGTTTACAATCTACGTATATTTAATTTTATTTCGACACGTAGTTGAATTTATTCCGATAAAACATTACCGACGCTTTTATTCCCCTGTTTAATGGCAAGATCAATACATCTGACAAAAAAAATAATAAAATTTTGAATATTTTTCGGGAGATCTATTAAAAATAAATGACAAAGCACTCGATACATTTGCAACACGCTATTCATGATTTTTCCATTGAGCTATATGTTAGGAACAATCATATTTGTATGCTAACTGTGCTAATGATCAATTAAGTCGTTAATGGCTGTACTTATTCGGTAGAATTTCATTGAGAAAACAGCAGCGATGGTACACAAGGACGCTTCTAAATTGCTCGATTAAATTGAAAGTCCACGTTTTTACTTCTCGTTAGACGTAGGTTATAATTTTATTTTAAACAACGAGAGAAACCACGCATCAAAGGGACCCATCAACTTTAATTAATTCCTATCTATTTACGATATAATTAAGATATAATTTATTAATAATACACTTGATCATCAATTAAACTAACAATTCCCCGGCAGCCAGTTAACTCCTGTTTAAATTACACAAGGTAAACCAGCAACGCGTACCACGTAAATCTATGTACTCCATTTGGGTGCGTTATTATCACCTTACACGTACATGGAATAATGGTAACCCGCGTACATTTACCGTGTACTCTCATGCATTTATGAGATAGCATACATTATTCATTATACTCGCAGTTGAATGGATGCGAAAGAAAAACGTTGAATTTCTTCGATTTCTCAGACTTAAATGCATTTAAGTGCACGACGAAACTATTATATTAATATATTATACGCTACAAGTAAAACACGACCTATTGGCAGTAGAGGGGCATTGTGGGAGGAGCCAGAGACCTACTGAATTATGCACTTCGTCCAAGTGGGGCGTAGATAAAATTGAAAAAGACTGTTCTGCAAAACAAACAACCACGCACCCTCGGGTGCAGATATTGAAATACATCAAAATATCTACTAACCGTACGCAGAATAAATCTTGTATTCAATCATAAAGTCTAATTATATGCATTTCACAATTAATGAATACATTTCCCAGTGAAAAATTCTGAAAGATCGAGCATTAAGATTCCCAAAAATGTGTACATATAATTTCAAATTTTATCGTTAAATTATTGCAAATCCTTGTTACATGAACGTAAATTTATATACAAAGCTTTGCACCCAAATATCAGAAACAATGGAAAGTTTCCTAGACACGTTTTCGTAGATAATCCTTTCGCGTTTTATCGCATCTATTTTTACACGGGGCAACATATTTAAATATTTACGTTCATAGGTATCACCTGATCTCAACGAAACGACAGTTAAACGTCGCGTCTATTGAAATTTATCGTTGCGCGTTAAAATGGGTCTCATCGTTAAAGAACGCGTAAACTCGTCGGACACCTACGTATTTTCGCGAAGAAGGAGACGCAAGAAGCGTCTTCCCAACGCACCCCAAAGGAAGGAAGACCCAGCAGGAATGGCTGGTTTGATTTACTCGCGTCACAGGTTCCCTCGGAACCAAGAAAGCCTTTATCGCTGGTTCGCACGGTTTCTAACGGTGCTGAATTCCCCAAGGATCGCTCGTGTTAAGCGGAGGATGCAAATGCATCCAACGTACCCTTGGAATTCGACGTCGCTTCCGTTTTCTTCGGGTTCACCGTGAGCTCGCGATGCGTCTGGTCTGGTCGCCATTTACATCCGAATGAGATTGAAAACGAGTGAGCCGAGCACCGTTCCCTTGGATTTTAAACACAACGGAGGGAGAGAGAAAACAATTGGTAAACACTGCAACTACCAACGGTGAGTTTACCATTCTTGTTTGTACCAAATCGCGTAGATATCTTTGTTACTAAAAGGGAAACGAGCAAATTGATTTACGAATACAATTGCATGAAAATGTTTCAATAATCGTCACGGAATATTGGAGTATTGTGGATAAAATTACTGTCGATCGTTGAGTATTTTTAAAGAGAGGTTTCAAATTTTAGTTACATTCGTCCCTTTGGTAATTCTAGTCGTGAACTAATCGAAGTAGTTTATTTACTTTTAAGAGATACGACAAATCACCCGCACGGGACGTGCCATTTTGTAATAACGAGGTAAAAATAAATAAATATTTTCAAACACGTCGAATTGTTACTCACCTCGTTTGTAATTATTTGAAAATGATTGAGAAATAATTTAGTTTAACCTTAAACGCTCTAGCACAGTGTGACAGTAGAATCTTACAAATTTTTCGCGTATCATAAATTATAAGTACAAATACCTAACGAATCGATGTTCGTTAAAAATAAAATACTTGAAAAAATTCGAAACGATATTTCCCCAATTTCAACGAAACGTTGTCAAATTTAAAGAATTCGACTCCGAATGGTTGGATACTCGATTTAATAAATAATTCTTTCCTCGTTTTATCACCGATTCCCAACGTACGCAGACTGTGGTCCAAACGGACCGAGTGAAAATGAAATGCGCGTGTCTTTCGCGTCGAGAGGAATAAAATTTAAATAATCGTCGGTCGCGGAACCTACGCGAATCGAGAGAAGAGAAGAAAAAAAAAAAAAAGAAGAAAAAGAGACGTCGTCCAGGTTCGCGAAGGGAAACGTTTCGAAAGGAAAAGGAACGCGTGGACCATCACCGATTCTCTATTTATGTGCCAGGGGAGGCCGATATTGATCAATCGTTTTCCAAATCGGAACAGGCGCGAGGATCTTGCGAAACGCTTTAAACGGAATCGCAGCGGTCGAAGTGGCGCACTTGAAATTTCTGCACATATAAGACCCGATGGAAAGTAGCGAGTACACGACGCGTCGCCTCGACGGGCCTTTTGTAAACGCATTTCACTGCAACGGGACGGCAAACATCTGAGGATCGTGTATCCCGAGCGCTCGTAGACCATTCTTAACGATTTCTTTTGACGTGTCGACTGCCAAGCCGATTTCATAAAACATTCCACCGGCGCACCGCTCTATCTTTCGTCCGGGTTTGTACCATTTATAACTCGATCAAGGAGGGGGTGGTGACACGCTCGCTCCAGTTTTGTATTTCTTCGTAAAATACGACATATTCGTGGTCCGAACTGCTCGAAATTATTGCTCAACATGTGGGTAAACTGATACGATTTTACGTAACAGTGGGAACAAGGAAAAAGACGATTAATACGAATGTAACGTCTATTGGAAAAATAAGAAGTTTGAAAAAATTTCGCCAAAGGATAGTTTAGCATTCTAATAAATATTGTACGTTCTAGGTGAAAAGTGAATAGGTGTACCATGTTCTTCGATAGATAAAAATTGTATGTTCTAGGTGAAAAGTGAATAGGTGTACCATGTTTTTCGATAGATGTGTGTACCGGTGCTTTTGTATATATAAAGAATGGTAAATAATCTATTAAAGTTTCCTGCGTGTGTAACACTTTGAAAAAATTTGTTGTTAAAATAACACAATCTTTTCATTTATATTAAACGAAACTTTTGCACAAGTTTAATATACTTTGAAAAGTTTAAGGAAAATAGCAAACATTAAGCCTGTTCCTGTCTTGGAAACAGTTGTGTACGTAAATTCAATAATAATAAAAATAAATACGATGTCTTTAAAAAACATACCTTGTAACGTTTCGGTCCTTATTTTGAGATCTACAATTTTCTTCAAGAGTACAAATACGATGAAACAGTCGTAATATTTATTCTCGCGCTTGTTTAAGATTACATTTGCTTTTATTATCTTGTATAAAATTTTAGAAACAATTGTAGCAGTAATGTTAGTCATCGATTACAAGGTCCCCTTCAAGATAGTCACGGTACTGACCTCGCCGTCAGTCGACTCGTCAGCTGACGCCTATGCACCACCAATAGTAAAAGTCCCTCGCTACTGACCCCTTTTGCGCGTATTTTGAATAATTAATAAATCAAACATAGAGCCTCGAACGTAATTTCGTTCTTAATTTTCTTCTTAATTTTGCACGGACAGAAAAACTTTGACCACCTGTTGCGAAACACTACATTTAATTCAATTTAAAACCAGAACATTACGTTTTATCATAAAAAATATTTTACTAAACAAAATTGTTAAATTCAAACCCTTCACGAATTTCTGATTCCAAGATTGACTTAAATTTTAAAAATACATACAGTTCGCCTAAAGAAAAGATTACTGCTACTAAATTCATTACAAGATCGAGATCAAACTAACGGACTAAATTTGCACAAGAATCGTCGAAAGCGTAATACATGGCGTTGATTTTGTAATTGATATAAATCACTACATACCGAAAAGAAAACGAATATTCGAACTGGTCGTTCCCTTTCTTTCCAGTGAAAATACATTCGGATATGAACGCACCGTTAGAAGTGGTTCGTTCACGCGCGAGAGAAAGGGTAGAAAAGTAGTGTAACTAAATGGTTGACAGATTGCGCCGATCGGACACACGAGCGAGAAATTTCTCCGAACGCGGAGCAAAAGTTTTCAATGGAGAACGAAACGTTTCCGTGTTGCGGCCAGCTACGGCAGATGCGTGCGAAAGGAACAACTGGATACGAAAGTCCGCGTTTTACGACCGTGGCTGAAACGCTAACGATCGAAACGTTTTCCTGTCTAAGCGACGATGATTCGACGAGTTTCGTAATAATCCCAGGTG
Source organism: Ptiloglossa arizonensis (assembly GCF_051014685.1). Classification (NCBI taxonomy): domain Eukaryota; kingdom Metazoa; phylum Arthropoda; class Insecta; order Hymenoptera; family Colletidae; genus Ptiloglossa; species Ptiloglossa arizonensis. Next base: position 13,595,627 of record NC_135055.1, read on the forward strand.
AGACATAATGGCCTCGAAACTTTCTTCCACGCGCTTAGAAGTTATCTTCGATGAAAGTGGCGAATTGTCTGGAACACATTCGATCTCGTTGTGCCTCGATTATTCGAGCGAAGTTTGCAACAAACGACACTTTCGAAACGAGCGGCCAGTCGCGTTGTTGTCGCGCTCCTTCTCCAGTTACGATTTTTGGAGCGAGCGATTTCTTTTTCGGATCAATGTTTCACAGGATGAGCCGCTAATTTCAGCATCGAGGGTTTATTTCTGCACCGTGTCTGGGAAATGTAAAAATGGAATTAATGTATATTTATGGTGTATAATATATAATGGTACGTGTGATAATTGTGGTGTGTACAGATAGTATAGTAGATAAGAATTCAGTAAGAGCGTAAAAGTAATTAATAAAGATAAATGTTTTAATTGTACTTAATGTTCTATTCTTTTTTTTTCAGATGTTATTATTTCGTAAAAACAAATTTAAAAAAATACTATTTTCGATTTTTAATTTTAAATACATTTTTAATTTTCTACTTAATGAATAATTGTAATTGTAACTAAACCCAAAAAAATGTTCAACGATCTTCTTTTTAGTTTTTCTATGCACGATACTATTACTTTCATTCATCTGGCTTAATTTGTCACAGTGATACATACGTATGTATCAGATGTACATAGATCGCTTCGATCGAATAATAAATCATGGTACATAAGTGCTACTACAACCTACTTTTCCTAGGTATAGTTTTCACTGAAATCGATTAATCATTTTTGGCGCGATACGAATGAAAGCTTCAAAACAATTGCACCCACTTGTACTACACGAAGGGACTACTTTCTCGAACTTTCACATGTACACTATAAAACATTCGATTGTAAACCCATAGAGACACACCACCTTTAATTTTCGTCCTTTTAATTTCATTGAGCGTGGTACGTCAGCAACCTTCCATTTTCCACCAAAGTTGTTTTTGTAATTTCATGCAGAGACAGTGTCGTGAAATATTATATATACACAATTATCGTGTACAGTAAATAAAATCATCGTACCGTGGGACAATGATTATTTCCGTAATGGAATGTCTATAAGTCACGTCTCATAGACGTACACTTGCAGCGTACGTAAGTTATGCCTTATAAACAAGTAACTACAATATAAGTCACTTCTTATAAATGTGGACTTGCGATATAAATCGTGTCTTATAAACGTGTACTTGCAACGTAAGTTGGGTCTCGTGAAATCTACGTACAACATAAGTCACGTCTCACAAACATGTACTCGCAACATAAGTCATACTTTATAAACATGTACTCTCAACGTAAGTCACATCTCGTAAACATGTACTTACGACACAAGTAATGTCTCACACACAGGTACTCGCAACATAAGTCACTTTTCACAAACACGTACAGTTGGTGATCAAATTATTATGAACACTATTATTTCGTTGAAGTTTGGTCAAAAATAGAATTGAAAATGTCCTCAAAACAATAGCTAATATTATATGTATATAGTATATATATAATATATATGTTTTTGATTCTAAAAATTTTTAAATGGTTATATGAATATAGCAATTTTTAAAAAACGAAGTACCGTTTTAAGAACATTTTCAATTCCATTCTTGATCAAACTTCAAATAAGTAAGACTTTCAAAATTAAGTAAATTTTCAATTCCATTCTCGATCAAACTTCCAATAATACTTTAAATCTATTCGCAACAATTGTGATCATCCACAGTACACCGAATGCAATAACGACTTCGAAAAATTGATACCCTTTTAAAATTGAAAATTACCCACTTCAAAATACTCGTAAGACATCTCTATAAATGAAATACATTTCCAATTTCATTCTCGACCAAACTTCAAAAAAGTAAAACTTTCAAAATTAAGTAAATTTTCAATTCCATTCTCGATCAAACTTCCAATGATACTTTAAAACTATTCGCAATAATTGTGATCACATACTGTACACCGAATGCAATAACGCTCTCGAAAAATTTCAAATGGAAAATTACCCACTTGAAAATACTCGTAAGACATCTCTATAAATTAACTACATTTCCAATATCATTCTCGACCAAACTTCAAAAAAAATTACCAAAAACTATTCGCGACAATTTCCCCGCTGTACACCGATCCATCACCTAACCCCACCATTTCGCGCCAAAATCCGAACCACTGTCCCCCGTGAGAACAACCGGCTAGAAAGCGGTAGAAAAATAGCCGCGTAGAGTTTTCTCGCTTCCAATGGGGGCTTAATTGCCCGGATACCGTTCTAACGAAGTTGCGGGAAGAAGTTAATAAACCTTGGCCGAGCAATCAACGCCGATCCATCGGTTATCCTCCGCTGCGTAAAACGTTGCCACGGTGAATAGAAGCTCCGGGCGGCTGTCGTTGCCTGGACTCGGAAATCTTGATCTCGACTAGGTCTCGGATCGGTCGATCTCGTCGCTTCCACGTTCTCGTCACCTGTCGTTATCGCGCGATAGATCGCGATAGATCGCGATAGATCGTTCGGTGTCACACGGGGGGTAACAAAAACCACGCGCGTGGACTCTTTGATCGACGCCATCTCCGCGTCTCGGTTATCCAGCGACGATCGATCGAGCGATCACGGCCAACGGGGAAGAGTATCTCTAACCCTCTCGCTCGTAAACCGCTCGCGTGGTCTGTATCCAGAGGATGTGGTTTCTCGATGGTTGGTTCGTGGTTGGTACGGTCGTGTCCGGTACTGGCGGTGTGCAAATCGTTTCCGATGCTTCCCCCCACTCCCCACCTTTGTCTTTTGTTTTATTCCCGACCGTGGTTTTATTTCGACGGTGGTTGGTCAATTTTTTTTCAACCCGACCCACCTCTTTTGTCAGCGTCGATTACGGTTAGGCTACCAAAAGAAAGAATCGTATCCTCGGTTCGAACTCGAGGCGTTTTTTTTTTTTTTATCATTTTGTCATCGGTGTGGAATAGTTGCTATTTTTCGCAGCGTGCGAAAGAGATCTGGTGGTTCTCGAGAGACTTTTGAACGATATTTGTAACGTTTCGAGACGCTTCTTGTAGATCGTTGAAATGGTGGATAATTTACGTTGTTCTTGAAAGGGAAATGAAGACGATCCAGGTTAGGAATTTTAAAGATCGTTACTTGTGTCTTTGAGAAAGAAATAAACGTGACTTAAAATATTACTCTTTACTCTACCATTCGCTCTCAACAAAACTTCCAAACATAAAGATTTCCATTGCCAAGAATTCGTCCATTTTGGTGTTATCGTTCTACTCGATCACGATCACCGTCTCTAATTCGATGGAGAATCTTCGAACCGACGCTCTTTACCCCGATTCTTCTTCTTCTGCTTCGATCTAGTTAGCGATCTATCCAAAGTCGATAAAAATACCAGCGAGCTGTCTTTGACCGTTAAAATATCGATCGCGTTTAATATCTTTCCAGTTTCGAATGAACGTTGCGCGAGTTTGCTCGAAAGTTCATCGATTAACGTCACGATCCTCTCTTCGAAGAGCTCTATCCAACGCGAGACGATCCGGATAACGATCCCTCCAATCAGGGGGTTACTATCGCGGACAAAAACGACTGGTTCGCGCCACTCCCGAGACCCTGTTAATCGAGACGCGATCGAATCTCGAAAATACATAGAAGAGCGCCAAGCGTGCGGCGTAATACTCCTCGGGCTCCACTTAATTGCCGAGTTAATGTTCTAACGAAGCAGCTCCGCACGCTCGCGCAGTCAATCAACGACAACCCGTTTCTTATTCTCACGGATGCAGATAATGCCGAGCTTTCCACCGTGGCGGCGCGTCGAGTTCTTCCTTTTCGTTCGCTTCGTGCCTCTCGATCGGTACGTCCACTCGATCACGCCGAGATCCTCTCGATCCTTGAATTATATCTCGATCAACGGGAGCGCGCTTATTGACCCCCTTAATCGTCGATCATTCGTTAAGGAAGCGCCGCGAATAGGGGAGAGGTAATTCCTCCTAATAAGTTCTCTCGCGAGGCTTTTCGTGCCGAGGAAGACGTCTTTAATCAAAATTGTTTCATTCCTCCTACGATGAAACGTGTGGAACGTAATTTCTTCCGAATCGCTTCTTTTTCGAGTTCAACGTCAGTCAAAATTATCCGTGGATATTTTTGTGTGAAATTATTCGCGAGAAAAGAAGTTTGAAGTACACAGTGAGTAATTCTGTAGCAAATTTTTACTCCGAATGGATCCGTTCGATACACAAGTGTTTCTTTGAAATAATACGAATGTAGATGTAAAAGACGAAAATTACTCGATGAAGTGTTCTGAACGTAATTTCTTCTAAATTATGTTTTTCTATGTTCAATATCTGTCAAAATTATCCGTGGATATTTTTATGTGAAATTATTCGCGAGAAAAGAAGTTTAAAATATACAGAGGGGTAATTCTCTATCAAATTTTAATGTACAACCGTTTCTTTGTAATAATACAAATGTTTAATATTATTAATTCTCTTAGGAACATTACTCTACGTTGTTCGATACACTTCCGAGCCATTAATTTCTAATTTGGTGATGCTATACTAAACTTTAGCTCCAAATGGACAGATGAGGTTTAACCTAACCCGAACTCCCTTGATCGTCGATCATTCGTTAAGGAAGCAACGTGAAAAGAGAGACGTAATTCCTCCTAGTAAGTCTTTTCAAGACGCTTTTTGTGCTGTAAACGATGTCTTTAATTAAAAGTATTTTTTTATGTTTTTATCAAAATGAATTTTTGGTATCTGTGGCAAGAGTTGGTAATTTTTTATTCAATTCTGTATTTGTTGAAACGTACGAATTCTGTGGACTCTGACATAAGTTCGTAATTTCAAGGAAAGATAAAATAGTGTTTTTTTTTTTTTTTTTTTTAATATATTATGCATTAAAATTGATTACAGCACGATAAAGGACCGAGTATTCCGTTTGAATTTTTGCATTTTCTTTATCGTCTTTGATTTCTGATTTCACGTGAACCTAAACATTCTTGGATCGTATACATATTGACAATTTATCTCGGCAGTTACTTTCGTAAAATATAAGAAAAATTATAGCATTCCATTCAATGAAAAAGATAACAGTCGTCTTTATATTTCGAAATTTAACGAATATTTAAAAAATTGATCGGTATCATCGTATTCCTTGCAAACAAAATTTACGAAACATTTTATTTGTTATGTGTTTCTTACGCCATTAATTTGCAACAGTGTTGTAGCTCGACGATATCACGAACAATTTGCATAAATTCCAGCCACAACGATGATTCGAGCTCAATATTCCAATTAACGTATCGATTGCCAAATCGATTTCGCGAAACTCTTCGTCGATGCTCCAGCTTTTTCATAATTTTTATTTTTGATTCGATGCGTTTCCTTTGACCAATTATACCAGTTTCTCGCAACTTTTAAATATCAGTTAGATTTTTACACAACGATACTTGTATTTGGACGTTATGCTTTAAAAAATGGTATCACAATAACAGAAACAGTAACGTTAATCGTATAATATGTATTACTGGTCAAAATGTACGAGATTGCCTAACTTATTATTTCCTTTTTAATCCATAAATGCGTAGTCTTTCTTCGATGGTTGAAAATAAAATTGAAAAAAGATATTGGCTGGTAAATAAATTAAAATTCACAAAACTGTATTATAGAGATGCAACAATAGATAAAAAATACGTCTCTGATAGTTAATAATATTTATATAAAAGAATAATAAATACTATATGCATTCGAAGGTTAATGTAGCATTTACAATAATACAATTTTAATCTTCTCCCAAGTTGCATATTGTCTACCCTAGTGATTTCAATGCGTGTAAAATAATTTTTGCGATATAAACATTCCTCTCATTTCTTTGTACGTTTATTATCCATAGAAACTATTCACAGCTAACTCTACTAAGAATACTATTTTACGTATCCAATAAGACATTGACAGTTTCTACTCATCCGAGCCATTAATTTCTCATTGAGTAACGCTACGCCAAACTTTGGCTACTCAAGGACAGGTGACATACTTAGAAAACACTATTTCATTTTCAAAACCTTCCCTACAGTTATCTGCTCAATACACAATTGCCTCTTGGTAAAGATATAAATTACAACATACAAAAAAAAAGAAGAAAAATGACTCGTTCCTTAATTTTGCTAATTCTTTCAAAAACATTGCGTTAGTCGTTCGATAAGACATCGATAATCTCTCTCTTCCAAGTAATCAATTCCTAACTGTTCAATACTGTGATCAACTTAAGCTTCAAATGGCCAGATAACGTACTTAGAAAATACTACTTCACTTTGAAAACCCACACCTTAGAAAACCTACAAGCGTACATATACAAAGGACCCAAAACTACTCGTTTCTGAACCCCACCAATTCTCCCAAAGTACACAGTTTCGCAGTTTCTCCTCTATCCGACCTGTTAATTTCTATTTCACGTCCTTAGCGCCGTTGAAGATCGATGAAATTTAAATTCCCGGCGAACAACCCCGGAGAAACTGGACCATCGCCAAAAAAATTGTCCAAGTACTCACCACTCTGGTTCTCCACGGTTCCCCTGGTCGATAACCTTCTTCTAGTCTTCCTCGTATCGTTTCTATTCCCTCTCCGGTTCACCGTCTCGCGCACAAACACACGTTACACGTACACGTACACGCGGACACTCGGTTCGAGCACACGCGAACCCACTGTTCTCACTTTCCACGGATTTGAATCGAGGATCGACGGAATCGGACACTGGTCTCGACTCGCGGCACGATCGTCCTAACGAGCTTCGAATCGCTCGTTGAACGCGCGCGATTAATCGTTCTACGGTCCCTTATCGTTTGCTCTCGAGTCTCGCGACTTTGTTGTCACGTCGCACGGATAATGCCAGCCGTCTGCACGCCTCGTTCGTCTTCGAAGCCCCGGCGCGTTAAATCGTGCAGAAATCCAGGTTGGACGTGCGCCGACCTGAAGCCACGGAACCGTCGTCGTCCCTGACCTGCTCAACCAGCGGCCTCGATGAATCACGGGACCGGCAGATCTTCGGGAAGACAATCGACGAAAGTTCTCATGCAGCTGGACGGGGGTCTCGAGGTGATCGCTCGGGCCCCTCGCGACCTTCGACGACGTGGAACCCTCTCTTTGGGAAGGAACGACGTTTCCTCGCGAATCGGAGCGCTCTACGGTCTCTGGTAGCACCGTTTACTTCGAAATGACCCCTGGAGTCGAACAGAGGCTCCGCTCGAGCTTCGAGTACGCTGAATTTCGAAGAGGGGAGTGTTTTCATTCGAAAGTCCTTCCAAGGTGTCGACTCTGGATCGGGTAGCACTGGTTTCGTATACAGAGGACAGTTTCGAGTAGTGGGGGAACTGTTGATATTTAAAGGACGCTAAAGTTTACGTCGGTTTGGGGATAATTGAATGATGGAGAATACAATTTCGTGACGCACGGTTTATCTTGTATGTTTATCCGTAGATTGTTGACTCGATTTTCGAATAGGAATCTTTCGTTTTGTGCAATTAGATTAAAAGAATTGGGATTTATCTTAGAGAAGATGATTTACCAGTCCTCGAGTAGGTGAAACGATACGGAACACTGGATTTCGAGAAGAGATCCTTTTGTTGTAGGAGTATGTAATTAAATTGCAAGAGTTGAGTTCAAGTTCGTGGCACACTTTATCTCGAGATGACGATTTATGAGTCCTTGGATAGACGAGTCGATACGATACACTGGATTTCGAGAAAAGATCCTTTTGTTGTAGGAGTATGTAATTAAATTGCAAGAGTTGGCTTCGTGACACACTTTATCTCGAGAGGAGAGTTTACGAGTCCTTGAGTAGCTGAGTCGATACGAAGCACTGGATTTCGAAAAGAAAGTTTCCGAAATAATTTAGTTATAATTCGCTCTGGTGGCACGGTTTATTTTTCAATTATAATTTACGAGCATTCGAGTACCTGCTAATTCGATCTTCGATGCGAAACAGTGAATTTCGAGAAGAAAGCTTTTATCGTGGAAGAAGTTCAATTGGAGGAGTTTGGTCCAACTTCGTGAACGATTTATCTCGAAAGGACTGTTTGCAAGTCCTTTGATAGTCGTCGAGTCGATCTTGAGTACCAGTCACTAAACATCGAAAAGAAATTTGGGAAATTCTTTTGGAAGTAATTCAATCGAAAGAGACTCGCTTCAATTCGAAGTCACAATTTATCTTCAAAGCACAATTTAAGAATTCTTGGATCGCGCGAGGAGATACAATTCGGTTCGATTCGATGGCACAATGTGTCTCAAAACGATAGTTTACTAACCTGGAGATCTAATCGATCCTCAGTTACGCGAGATAATTTCGAAAACAAGATCGACCTACTTGGAGAACGGTACGGTCGCAGCAACTGCAATTGCACTTAGATGCACTTATTTCGCGAGACCTTTGAGAAGAATGTCAAATCCATTAAAAAACTACTTATCCCTCGTTTCGATTCAAATTGATTAAAAAATTTGAAAATAATTCAATTGGAGATCGACTTGGTCTTATTTGACGTCACAGTTTATAACTATGAGTTGATCTTCGACGATACGAAACGCTTTATTTTAGAAACTTATCGAATCGTGTAGTACACTATTCAAACTATTGAATCGAAGAAATTTTCAAACGGGATTTGATGAAACCATGAACGAATTTAGGGTCAAATTTCAGGTGCTCTTTAAGTTACTTCGAACTAGTTAAATTGGTCCTGTTCTGATAAAAAAAATATTCAAATAATGTGCTACACGTTAACCAACTCTTTGATCGTTGAAGAACAGAATCACCTCGAGATTTCAAATTTTTTAGAATTTTCACGTCGCAACGGTAAACGTGACTTGGACGATGTCGAAATTGTTAAACAAAATCGTGTTTAAATTTACCATCGATAATCGAATCGAAAGAACTCTCCTCCGGTACGAATCTACAGCTTCACCTTTCTTTTCACTCTACTATCGATGTTTTCCAACTACTTGTATTGCGATCTGAATTCACTTTATCCAGCCGTTGATAAATTGTTCGTTATCTACAGAATTGTCAATACCGTATGATTACCGTCTACCGTTTGCTTCACTCCCGATGTATCAAACTCGCGATTTATGTAATAACTTTGTACGTCGACTTTACTATTTTCCAGCTACAAAGCTCCCAAACCGCTAAGTTTCTTTCTTCTTTCTTAATTTCTCGAAGGTTCTCGATCACTTTTACCATTCCAGAAAAATCTCGCGCGCAATAGTAATCTTCGATTTTCAACTTTCGATTCTCAACCTTATATTTTCGATCTTCGATTTTCAATCTTTGATCGTCGATCTTTAACATTCGACCCTCGACCTTCGATCTTCAACTTTCGATCCTCAACCTTCAAACTTCGATCTTTGATTTTCAATCTTCGATTTTCAATCTTCGATTTTCAATCTTCGATTTTCAATCTTCAATCTTGAATTTTCGATCTTCGATTTTCAATCTTCAATTTTCGATCTTCGATTTTCAATCTTCGATCTTCGATCTCCAACACTCGATCCTCGATTATCAATCTTCGATGACGTTTCTCCGTATCTGTGGTCACTTGTCACTTCACACCGCGCACTCGCGTAACTTTGTTCCCGAAAGTTCGAGCCGAAGATACGCACCGGCTCGAGGACGCACCGAATCTATTCCGGAGCGATTCGCGTTCACCGCTCGAGCGCGATCAGTAACGCGAACTCGCGCGCGAATAGTCGATCGTACCCCACCGTGATCGCGGGTTCGAGTTCCAGAACGGTTCGCGAGATAACTCCTCGATTCCCCGATACCGATGTGCCCTATCGAGACGAACCTGTTGATCCTTTCGACGAATCGCGATTCCCATCGAGAGCCGGCAATTTGTCGAGCCAGGGGCAGATCTCGTCGCGCGATATTACGCATTCGCTCGATCCCCGTAATTTATTTGCGGCCGATGGGAGGGCACCGCGGAACGCTCGAGATAAGATCTCTGCGGTGACGTTCGTCCCTCCTCCTCCTCCCCCCGTGAAACGGGATTAGTCAATAGCAGTTTGAATTACACTTTCGAGCCCGTTCGCCTAGAAACGGACCGCGGCGGCCAAACTTGGTCATCCGACTTCTCGATTTCCAACTTGAAATCTCGCGCGCAGAGATCGCCGATCTGGAAGCTCTCCTCGGGAACAGAGAACACTCGGGGAGGATCCTTCGGGAAAATCGAATTAGATCTCTAACGTCTCCTCCGTTTCATTTACGAACAATGTACGTAATTGGCGACATTGGAGTTTCCCGATCGTAAACGGAATCCTCGATCGAAGGGATGAAATTCGTGGCGATGATCGAGATCGCTATCGAAACGTCACCGTCTTCTTAGGCGCTGAAACTTTGATCTCTGGTAGAGGGGGTCACCGTCTTCTCAATGTTCGAAACTTTGATCTCTGGTGGAGGGGATCACCGTCTTCTCAGTTTCCAAAACTTTGATCTCCGTTGGAGGGGGTCACCGTCTTCTCAATTTCCAAAACTTCGGCCCCTGGCAAAGAGGGTCACCATTTTCTCCGAATTCGAAACTTTGAGCTCCGCTGGAGGGGGTCACCGTGTTCTCAGTTTCCAAAACTTCGATTTCTGGTAAAGGGGGTCACCGTCTTCTCAGTTCCCAAAACTTTGACATCTGGTAAAGAGGGTTACCGTTTTCTCAAGATTTGAAACTTTGATCTCTGGTAGAGGGGGTCTTCTCAGTTCCCAAAACTTTGACTTCTGGTAAAGAGGGTTACCATTTTCTTCAGTTTGCAAAACTTCGATTTCTAGTTGGACGGGAGTTAATTGTTTTTCAGGATCAAGCTTTTCGAATGTGGTTTCATCAACGATGATCGACTTTAGAACGATAGAAGATCGTCGTTAGATCTGGGTTAGGTCTGGGTTAGGTCTGTGCAAGGTCGACTTCAAAACGATGATCCTCGACTAAAGTCGAATTGCACTGATTGTCTGCTACTGACCTATTACCATCTTCTCAACTTCGCTCTTTGATTTCTGTAGAATCAGACTGGGTTAGTCAAGCTTCTCACAATTAAATTTCTGCAACGTCGAGTCGACTTTAGAATCCTTCCGCTTTCATCCTCTCCTTTTCAATCTTCGATTTCGGTCGAGAAGACTCGAGTAACTGTCCACGATTCTTTCGACATTGCAACTCCAACAGTACTAACGCAACCTTTACAACAATGACCTTCGATCGTGACGAAATGAGTCACACTGAAATTATCTACCATCGACCCGTTACCATGTTCCACCTTCTATTCCCAAAAATTTGAACGAGATCCGATGCTCTCCTTAATTTTCCTTATCGTAACTTCGGTATCGAATGTCACTGAAGATCGACGAATCTCTCTATCTACTCATCTTACTTTCAATCTCTGTAAGATTCTACTGAAATCGTACACGAAATTTCCCCAAGACCTAATCTTCCAACAATTCCAAATACTCGATCCTCCAAATCTCCTCTAATACTCTCCAAGAACTCTTTAAGAACTCTTCGAGCTCAAAGATTCCCCTAGACGAAATGTTCTCGTTAAATGTTCAACTTATCCCACCTCGAAGGTTCGTCTGGACCGGTGTTAGGTTCGTCGTTGCGCGACAGTTATATTTGAACGAAAAGATAGTTTGTTTCGTCTCGTATCTCGAGCCAGAGGAGGGTCGAGTTCGCGATGTTCCCTGGAGGTCGATCTGGTTTCCTGTCGGCGCGATCAAAACATTCCGCGGCGTGTAAACGCTCGATCGGCGAGGTGTCGCGCGCGCGCGTTTTCGAGCATGCTTCCGGCACTTGGATCGATCCGTCGGGTCGACGCGCGGCACCGGAAGCGGCCGTGGTACCAAAATGGCGGGAAGCTGGAACCGCTGGCCCGGTGAAGATCGACGCGATACCGATTCGGAAGCTCGTCCACGGATACTACCGAGCGCACGGCGCAGGTAAGAGAGGTTTTCGAGCAACTACGAGCCGGTCGGAAGGCGGCGTGTCTTTCTCCCCTGCATCGTGCATCGGCTCGCTCGGAGAGAGGGAAATTGCGAAACCGATGGTAGGAGGTGGAGTGTAGTGCAAAAAGCTGGCGGGAGGGGAGACGTAGGTGAACGCGATAGATTCGAGGTCCTCGCGAATCAGGATCGGGATTCCTGGCGCCCAGCATCATCTTCGCCACGAGAGCACAAGAACAGAGCCCCAGTTCCTCGAGTTTTATGGGTGTTGAATTTCTTTTTTGTTTTTTTTCTCTTTCCACGAAAACGATACCAGCTTCGAGAGAAATCACGTTGCTTGAGATGGATGGAGTTGGTAATATTTTATTCGAACAAAGAATAACTAAATACTTTATATTTGTTTTCCAAAGGACGGATAACGATTCTATTCGAGCAATTCTTTCCAATAATGATTTCATTCGAACAATTTATTCGAGTAAAGATTTCATTTATAGAATTTGTTCGAGTAAAGATTTCATTCGTAGAATTTGTTCGAAGAAAGATTTCATTCGTGGAATTTATTCGAATCAAATTTGTTTCGAATAATGTTCAACTCTGACCAAAGTTATGTATGTAACATATTTTCGTACAATGGAATTTTAGATTCCACTGTGCAGAAGACTGAGAGACTTTTTTGTTACGTTTTCCATAGTTTGGTTATTTTCTTGCGTTACACGTGTTCTGTCAGTTCGAAACATTGAGCGATAGATTAATTATTCGTAAGAGCACATTTGTTGCTGCATATGTCGTATCGAGTATCGATGCCGATATCGGTACTGTTATCGATGACATTGACGTATGGTACCCTTATTCGTGGATTTATTGAAATAAAATTTTAACTTCCTTTCATTCATTGTTACTATTCGAAGATTGATCAAATAAAATATTATTACAAGAATTTATTCGAAATGCTATTTAGATACAATTTCATTCGAAGAATTTATTCAAGATGTTGTTCGCGTTAAATTCAATTCGAAAAATACCTAATTCCGTTGTCAAGATATCGATGCAACGTAATTATTATCAAATGTACGATTTTTGAAGTAGTTTCCAGTGTTTTAGGAACACCGATAGTCTAAATAAACATTAACACTTGAAGAATTTGAAAATTCTATGCACACTAATGAGTTAAATTATAAGTCGTAAGATTTCCCCTTCGGTAGAGCATAGAAAATGTTTTTCATTATCTTGAAACTTCCGAAGATTTTATCTACACAGGAAATATACTCGTATAGCGACTATTATTATTACAAATTAAATCAGTCCACCCGTCAAGAATATAATGTTGATGATTAAATTTATAGTATCTATAGCTTTTCTAAAACTGGAAGCCGTTGATAATTTTGCCTTACAAAATGGGGTTGCGAGCGAAGAAAAATTAAGTAACTCTGATATAGGACAATGTGTCCTAAAATAAATGGAGGGAGAGGGAATGTGAAAGAAAATTTATTCGAATATATAAAAGTTATTTTTTTACATCACTCTAACGTCTTCAGAAACGAATTATTTTGTATACAATGAATTAGAATTCTAACTTGATATTCACTCGTGATATTTATCAATCTCGTGACAATATTGCTCTATTCGATCATTGGAAAATTTAATTATGTATATTTACTCGTAATTGCAGTAGTAACGATTTACCAACTAAATGTACACGTAAGTGCTAATATACTCAAAGAGATTATATAGAAGTATATCCCTTATCTTGTTTGATAAATGCCCCCATTCTCTAAATTTTAGTGCAAGAATAGCACATAAATATGTTAAATTTTCCCAATGCTCTCTGTTGCACCCCATTATTGCAACACACGACATAGTAAATATACTCCTTCGCATTCAATGAATACAAAATTTAAACTCGAGGCAAAATTATGGAACTGCGATAAATAATTTTCATCGAGACCTCGCTTTCAAACAATGCAATTTATTTCATCGTTTATTTTCCGCTACGAGTAACTCGGCCAACCCTGAACACCATTTCTTTTAAAACAAATACCATAGGTGCGTTGAACTCCGATATTACCCGGACAAAATTCCTAACTAGGAAGAGTTTCCAAGAACTATTAGTTTACACGCGTGTCTGTATAATCGAGGAATCAATTTCCGTGTAATCGACGTTTTAGATAATCGATCGGATAATCAACGTTCCCTGATGCACAGAGATAAATGACTAAATAATACCCGGCTTCGTTAATAATACGTACGCTCTCGATTCTGTTCCGTTTCAGTCATCTAAACCGCCTATATATTTAGAATAATTAGGCCTGTTAACATGATAGACAATTAGAGTGAAAAGAGAAAATATGTAATTTCGATGGCGCTCGTTTCGAGCTGAATCTTCGATGCTCATCGACTGTTACGTTGCACTGTTATCGTGCACTCCGTGTAACGCGCGTTATGCAAATAACGGGGGAAAAAAGAAAAAGGAACAACCTCCGAATACGTTTACTTGCGCCGTACGATCGCAATGGTAATTCAACGTTACAATAGCAACGCGCATTACTCACCGAGAAAATGAACGGAGTTGTAACATTTCTGAAACAGAGGACATGCTCTGTTTCCGCAACCTGTTGCTTCGGAACTGCCTCCACTGTTCTACTATATCCTGAAAATAGTGGTCGTTAATTGTCTTCACGCGTCTGAAAGGTTACGAAGCAGGACCTTGACTCGCTGTCCGGTTTTTACTGTTACCTTTACGAAAATAGCCACGAAATTGCAAGAGCCGAAATGTAAAAAGTTCTCGCAAGTTTTAATTAATTCCAGAGAATCGCTCGCGGAATTACGTTAACATGGCAGACCGTACGAAGAAGGTAGACTTTGAAATCTTTTTCTCGAGACGAGTGTATAAGGATTTTAGCAGACGTTTATCCAAGTAGTTGGAAAAACAGGCGTTGAATTTTACTGAAAATTTGTTATTCGTCATCGTCATCGAATCAACGGAAAAGATACCCAATCGCTAAATGATTGAAAATAAAAGAAATCGATATCTTAAGTCTCGTGTTCGATACAATTTTAACCACCTAGTATAATTGGTAGATTTTGTTCGTTAAATCTACAACTAACTTTCACTGGTGACGACACGAGCTAAGAAATGTTCAATTAATATTCTTATACTATTTTTGTCGCGTACTTAAATAGAAGTGAAATATTTTCTTTTATCAGAGGAACAGAGATTCGATTAGAAAAATCCGATATTAAAAATAATAGAAATCTGTCGTTATTTATACAATTTGATAACTTTTTAAATGTTGTCATCGAATATAACGCTATACTTATTTATTTACAAAATTCTGTACGTCTGTAAAGAGTCAATTCCTATCGTTCACGTGCTTGGTACTCGTGTCGTTGACCAATGCTCTACAAAGAAAGAAACGTTTCAAAGGGAATGCATTCGAGTTGCAATTTTACGCTCAGGTGACTTCGCTAATTCGTGAATGTCAGTTGGTTCCTGCCTAAAGCAACAGGTGGTCGCCAATACCATGTGTCGATTCTACAATCCGAACGATATCGTATTTTTCTACGTTGAAATTATAAAATCCATTGGACACAAATTTTTCAAGACAAAGCGCCGATATATTCCCGACTTCGAGTTTTACCTATTAAATGTATCACTGTTTGGTCGATTTAACTTTAAGTCGATTCTATGGCGCATCTAATTGCAGTTGAGTTTCTAAATAAAATAAAAGAGGAGAATTTCTACTTGATTGAACCTAACTGTTTCTACGAGTCTTTAAGTGAAAGCAGAACCGTGTTACAAACATTGAGAATCGCTTCTTTCCTAAACTCTAGGTTTTCCAACATCAACGCAAGAATAACTTCTTCCAAGAATTTTTTCTTAAACAAGATTATTACACAGAAATGAGCCACATAAGTAATCCAAATAAGACAAGTAATCACCACTTACGGTAGCTTCTCTGTGATTATAAAAAACCTAATTTTGAAAGAAGAACGAATTACTTAAATTTCTCACTTCTAGAGAAAGATACCAGTTAACACGGTTACAATTTAAACTTCAATTACAAAAGTTTTGCCGATTTCTCAGTTTTTTTTTCAACCTCGAAATACCTACATCTAGGTAATTCGACATAAATTCAACACAATACTTACAAGCGTCTGATAGCACAACGAAAATACAGCCCACGAATAAAATACAAATAACTCTTTACCAATCCTTTAGTATCTTATATATTGTTCGACAGGGATTTTACAGGTGTACATTAACGGGAACAACATCTATGTGTGACTTTTGTTAAATACAACCGGAGCTTGTGTCCATCGCGCTACAAATTATTTAATACGTGTTCGATACAATTTTAACCACCTAGTATAATTGGTAGACTTTGTTCCTATACATACGGTAGACAGATATACAAAAACATTGTATCGTACAAAATAGTAGCAGTAGTATCACCACTAGTTTCGTTCCCACGGATTCTTCTCTTGTGTACGGTATCTTTCGTTGACCTTCGACATTTTATAATTTATAATCGTTTCGTAAGAAATCTTATAAAAATACAATCTTTCAACCCTTTACTTGGCCATATTCGCTGTGCGCGTAATCCTACGTTTCTTTCTCGAATAAAAATTCTTTAATTTCACGATCACTATTACATTTAGACAAGATGCAAATAAAATACAACGTTAAACAAACATTCTAACGTTCTGTATAAAAGAAATTTCATAAAAGAAAAATACACTTTGTAAAAGCTAAAAGAATTCAGAAACTATCTAACAATTGAACAATATAATTTATCCCTTTTGCAGATACAATGACACAAGGTTGATTCAACAGTAAGCTCTTCCACATTCATTTTTATTTCAATTCGAAATGGAAATTATTCCTATGAATAAATTACCAGTGATCGACAATAATTCATCACCTTCTATCAAGAACACCTTTCAACTGATCGATATATATGTTACATTGTTTCTACAAAACCAACGAAATGCTAAATACACATTTAGAAATTGAGACAAATTTTTACCGAACCTTTGAAAATGATTTAATTCCGTATCGTCAAGCTCGAACGCGTAAAACTTGCACAAATACGACCGATAATTCCAAGCAAATATTTTCGTTCTAATTGCAGATAAAAACAACACTGTAGATACAAAAGAAGAAAAATCAAAGAGAACTCGAAGACAGCCCGATTAAACAATCGTGAGAAACGCAGCCAGTTAAAATCGAGTTCCAATTTCGTTCGAATTGAAATTGTTCGACGAATAAACGAATCTGAAATAAAACCAATACCCCAAGTGCCTAATCATTTTGAACCAGCAGCCAAATAAAGCGTTAAAATACTCTCCCTTTGAAACGAACGATCGAAACAATCACCAATGACCGTCAGATCACGTTGAATTCGATTTCTTGTTTTCTCGTTTCGTTTCTCAGCGAGAAAAACGTAAACAAAAAAAAAAAAAAATTCCCGGTCAACAATGCATACCGTACACGGAGACATGTCGAAAGAAGAAAACAAGTGAAAACACGAAGGGTACGCGTTTCACGCGCGTTTATGTACAAAACTAAGGTAAGTGTTCGTTAACAAATGTGTTCGCGCGGAACTTCGCTCGCTTCTTCTTTCTTTTGTTTGCACTTCTGTTTTTCTTTTTTTTTTTTTAAATTATTCTTTCTCGTTTGTACTGTTTTGTCCCATTTTCGTTTCGTCACGAAGAAATGTAACCGATAGCAGGGAGAAGGGGTTGAACAACGTATATGTATATATATATGTATATATATATATATATATACACATATATCGCGTGCATATTTTTGGAACGAGTGTTCACGAAACGAAACCATTCGGAATGTTGTACTATGATCCAAGTTTTATTAAACAAATTAAATACAAAAAGTTTCCTGTTTTCGTGGTTACTCGCAGGACCGCGATTCGCAGTCGCTCCGTCTCGAAGTATTATAAATAATTAAAACAACAGGAGAGAAAGGGGGTTCAAGGGGTTGGAGGGTAGGGGGCATAAATAAAAATAAAAGAAGTCAGGGGTCGAGGGGGGCTCGTGGAAGAAGAAAGTTCAAGGCTTGTCCACACTTCTCTCTTTCTTTCTTTCTTTCTTTCTTTCTTCGATAAACACTCTCGCACGCTCACATTACACGGACTCTACAAGGTGGATCGTTTCATAAAATTAAGGGAAGAAGGGCTCGAGCATACGGCAAATTCGAGACCAATACGCTCGATCTCTCTTTCGTTGCTCGCGCGCGCAAACATACGTTTCTTTTCGTTTTTCTTGTTTTTTTTTTTGTTTTTTTCCCCCCGTTCCTCTTCGAGGATTCCTCACGCGTTCGTTTTTCATATTTCCGTTCCTTTTGATCCCGTAATCGAGCACGCCACGGATTTATTGCTCGTCGATTCTGAACACGGTTTTTCATTTCTCGTTTATCGGAGCACGAACAATCGGTAACACTCGGTTTCGAGAGCGCGACGCTTCGATTCGACGAAAGAGATTTTCGACTGGTTCTCGGATCTGTCCACGCGACGAAATTCTAAAGAGGAACGGGGGGTGGGGGTGGGTGGATGGTTGGTTGATTGGGGTTGCAGGGACGGGTGGCACGCGGCGTTGCACCGATTCGCAAAGGCATGGTAAATGCACCCTGGAATGGATTCGTGTTCTTGAACTTGGGCCGAAGATACGAATAGGAAGAGCTCGGAGAACCAGTTCGAAAGGAGAAACGCAAAACGGGTGGATTCTTCTCGGTTTTGACTATGAAAGAAAAAAAAAGAAAAGAAAAAGAAAAAAAACAAAGATCAACAACAGAGAAAAGAAAACACGGAAAGAGGTCGTTTTTTCGATCCGCTCGTTTCGTAGTTTTTTTTTTTTCTTTTTTTCTTCTTCTCTACGACGCTCGAATCACGGAGGAATAATCTTGATCGATGAAACGCTGGATACAGTGATTCTTTTTCTTTTTTCTTTTTTTTTTTTTTTTTGTTTCCTGTTCAACTTGTTCCTTCGAGAACGTTGGATTAATAATATTTAAAAGTCATTAGGATATGTACAAAGAGATATTAATATGAATATGCAAGTAAATGTTGATGGATCCACGGTCGTGCCGGGGGATCGAGCTGGACCAATCACCTCGATCCCGCGGGGGTTGTTCTTGGGGGCAGGGGGGCAGATCGGACACCAACGAGGATCGGCACGGTGTTCGAGGGACATTTGAAGCCTTCTTTTGTTTCTTTGTTTTTCTTCACTTTTCGATGGATAGTGTTACGCGGTATTAATAATAATATCTGAGAGCAGTCTGTCGCATGCGGGGGGGTACCCGTGCGGGGGGGAAGCATGTTTGGCCACGGTTCACAGGCAAGACACAATGGAATGTCGACAGCGAACACACGCTCGCGAGCGTTCGGAGCGGAGAGAGGAGCACCGTGTTGATCCTCGCGTGGTCCGGCGCATTTTATATATTTTTTTTTTTTTTTAGCTTTTTTGTGTTTTTTTTTTCGTTTTGGCAGATCGTCCCGCAAGAGATGCCCACGACGATTAGGCCCTCCAGAGAGAGACCGACCCGCGCGGTTTCTAGCGCGTCCTCTCGCGCGTGAATTTACAATTATCCCCGTTAATACTCGTCGATAATGGACTCCGGAGGCTTCGTGCGCAAATTGGACGAGAAGTACGACTGTTACAACACGCTGTTTACAATTACGACAAGTCGAATGGGCGAAGAAAAACCTATTTACTCGATATCGATAATAAAACCAGCCAGCCAGCCGCGCGCCTCCGCCTCGTCGATCGACACTCGCTCCTCCGCTCCTCGTCCCGCCTAGCGACGAGGCGGATATGTCATCCCGGTTCCCTCGCGCGCTTACTCGCAACGGCGCGGATATACATACGGATATATTTATATTTATATTTATATATTTATATATATTTATATAAAACTAAAACGTTACCGTGATACTGATAAAATTTCGGAAAATATGAGTTCGACGAAAATACGCTTCGAAGTTATTATTATTATTATTTTTTTCTTCTTCTTCTTGTTCTTCTTCTTCATCATCTTCTTCTTCTTCTTCTTCTTCTTCTTCTTCTTCTTCTTCTTCTTCCCCCCCATCTTCGTTCGCGAATAGAGCGAGTCGAGAAAGTCGAGATACCAGTTACAACCAGATCTAAAATTCGTTTCCGTAATAAATACGTTCGGTAAAAATAAGTTGAGCGTACGCGATGCATTTAGAAAAGAATTAACCTCGTCTACGTGTCCTGAAACGGCCGTATTCATTCGCTTTCTCGTCGCGTTTCCGTTTTTTCCTTCTTTAATTTTTTTTTCTCTTTCTTTCTCCATTCGAGATACGATTCTCGCGCGAGCGCACGTCCCACCGTTTTCTGGAGTATCTCCCCCATCGATATTTCGTCGCTGCTTTCGGTCTACGAACGCGCGTCCCCGCCTCGAAAGGAATTTCGTAGAGCCCAGGAACAAGTACTTTCGGATCCGTACCCTCTCGCAAACGTCGCTCGATTAGTCTTTGAAAAATACTTTGTACTTGATCGCGTCAACGGTAAAATTCAACACACATCGAAGCCGTAAAATCGCCATTCGTCGTCTCGTCGCAAGAACTTTCCCGTGTCGCGTGCGTCGCGATCGAACGACGGGAGCGAAATAATAATAAAAAAGAAAAGGAAAGAAAAAAAATAAAATAAAATTAAATAAAATAAAGGCGTCGCGAAGGACACCGTCGAATCGTAGATTCTTCGAGAATGGATTCAGCAACGAGGCGCGCTCGGTACGTGACAATTTCGATTCTCGCGATCCTGGCACCGGCAGGTGTACAGTTTAAAAAGAAAAAAAAAAACAAAAAAAGTATATTAAAAAGAAAGAAACATTCGACGTTAACTCTGCAATCTCGCGATTATTGAACGTCGCTAAGCTGGACCGCTTCGAATCCTCGGCGCATTTACCCGATTCGCTTTGCACTTTGAATTTACCTTTCTCTCTCTCTCTCTCTCTCTCTCTCTCTCTCTTTCTCTCGCGTCACATTCTCCCTCGCTTTTCGGTTAAAGACTACAATTAACGCTACGCTATGTACACCAACTTATATACTTATACTACAGGGGGAGGGGGGCGTGGAGCGTTTTGGGGGGGTTAGATTAGCCTAAAAAGTATATAATACAGGACACGCCGTCGTTCGTACTCCCTGCGGCGATACGCGGTATATATAACATCTTTGGACTTGATTTATTACACATTTATATAGAATATTACTTATGACCGTTCTTGCGCTCTAGTTCCCGCGATCGAAACTCGTGGCACCTCTTTGTCGGAGGAGTTCGCAGTTCCTCTCAGTCTGATTGAAAAGTCGCTTGTGTCTTTTCGGGTTTTTCTTTTTTTTTCGTTCTTTCTTTCTTTCTTTTCTAATCCCCCACCTTCTCTCGAGAACCTCAACCATACGCTTTCTCGACCAGTGTTATTATCGCGATCCTGACGCTTGTTCTCGTTTTTTCTGTTCTTTTTTTTCCATTCGTTATTCCGTTACGGTTGAGATTCCCGATGTGTCCGTTTCGTTTGGTTCGCAGTTCTGGAAGACGAGGCGCTTGGGTTTCGCTTCCTGCGAGCGCGTTCTTCGTAGTTCCTCGAACTAGTTGATCTCCGGGTCTCTCGACGACCTGGCGTCGAAAGCACTGTGCGTGTCGTTTGTCCCGGTGGTACCCATTCGTTCTCGGTGTCCTCGGGCCGGTTCCCGGCCGCGTTCCAAGACCGACGGGTACGAGTTTCGCGACTCGTTCGCGTTCCCTCTTTCCGCGAGGATCGTTCAACCTGGCACGTGGCACGACGACGAGGATGATCTCTTCCTTTCTGACGAAAGAACGAGCCGGTGAGACGAGGTAAGGATGACCAGGAGAGCTCCTTACGCGGACCGTTTAAACCGCCGACACTTGGGCGTCCTCATCGTCTGAAAAATTGCAATTGTAAGCGTCAGTAACGGATCGACAGTGGTCATCACGGTCGTGGGACGATGCACTGCCGACTGTCGTCTACCTTGGCCGAATCTTAACACTCTGACACGCCCGATACCTGCGTATCGCGTTACTTTTACCAAGTCAGAGAACACGTTTAGCGGGACTCGCAGCTCGCAATCGTCTTCTTCTATTCAAGTGCCTAGCGAACGGAACGACGAATAGAGAAGTAACGTGACGTTTTTCTAGCGGTTGTTTCGAGCTATACAAAGATGACGAGGAACTCTGTGCCGCGAGTTACCTTTGAAACTGTAATTTCTGTGCTCAGAATCGCTGCCTCTCTCGGACAGCGAAGACTCTGCGGTAGCAACGAATCTTAACCCTCAACTGGTAGATCGTGGACGTTTCGAGTTGTTCGTTGAAAACGTACTCGATCGTAAAATGGTTATTTCTCGTGGGAATATTTTTTTTACGGACTGCAAACGAATTTACAAGATATCTGACACGTGCACTTGGAACGAGGGACAAAATGCATTTCGGATGTTACGCACAGTTTCGGATCTAAGATATTTGGCGTTACTTTCGACGATTACTACGTTACTGGTTACTTAAAACTGTCGATGAACGATTGTCGTGCTCGCGTATGGAGATAAAATAATAATGGTATTAACGAGCAAAGTAAAACGAACACTTGGGTTTCTGTAAATTATCGGGGATATCTAGTTATTTATCCTTTCGAAACAAACATTCCTCGCGGATCATTCTACGCGATTATCTATTCCACGAGGTAATTCGTCTTACCCTTTAAGATCGTAGCTTTATCGTACAATTGGATAGTTTCATTATTAGACTACTTTGCGATTCTGTCTTGAACTTTTGGCGTTCGTTTAACAGATAATTTCCGAAAAGAAAAATAATATTCCAAGACGCTACAGTCTAATTACACATTACGTCCAATTTGTGTACACCGATCGAAGTAAAAGAGTCGAATTGAATTATTCTCTCGAGCGATATCCCCGAGGATTTTAACTGGAACTATTTGTATCGCGCTAACCTCGTTACAAGTTTGGCCCGAAACGCGTCCGATATCGCTGAAAATAACCAAGGGATGTTTTCAAAATAAATTTAACTCCACCTTACCAGTTGAGGATCGATAATATGTACCATAGAGAACGAACTACGCAAGAAACTACCATTTCAGCGACAACTGGAAACAGAATAAATCCCCCAAAGTAGACTGGAGTCCTTCGACCCGAAAGATAGGGTCACATCTATCCAACAGTACCTCCTTAGGGAACTTGCTGTAAAAATTAACGTGTGCTCCATCGAGAAAAATTGAATCAAACGAAAGAAAAAAAAAAAAAAAAAAAACAGTGGTTGGGAGTCGTGGAGTGTGTGACGTGCAAAATGGACGCAAGCAAGCTCGACATGCCACGACAATGGAGAACGAAGTAACGGCCGAGGGATGTGTCTGCAATCCGTGGCAAATCGCACGACAATTTGCTGCAAGCTTCTAGCGAGTGCACGAACATCGATCGCGTGTAAAATTCACTGGATGCAGAGAAACTAATTCGTCGGTGATAAGATGCGTATTATGCGTATTAAGAGCGAGTGCACGCTGAACGATGCTCACACGGGGAAAGTAAATAAATGGAGACAAAAAAAAAAAAGAAAAAAAAAACAGAAAACAGAAAACACGAGTGTTAACACTCACAACGTGTTACAAAACAGGCATATTGCGAAATGTACAAGTGGAGAATGCGGATGTGTCGTTATTTACATATTTCGCTGCGTTTATCGGAACATTTACATCGAGTAACAAACAGCAACGATCCGTTCTCTGGATCGTTCATACATACACTTTACTTAAATGACACGCGCGAAGAAGAGCTCTCTTAAAGAAGGTAGCTAGAGAGATCAGAGTGTGATCGATGCATAAAGCTCATCCTCATTGAAGGAAAGAAGATTCCACGGTGAAGTTTCAACGTTTCGTGGCACTTTTCACGAGCTAGAACTTCCGTGCCACGAATCGAGTAGCCGAATGGAGGGAAAGTCGAGTAAATATTGCCGCGAGTTATCGTCATGGTGAAAAATGTTATAAAAAACGTACGATCGATAGAACACGCGAGCAGATGGTGATTCTCGAAACCGAAATTGAATTTAATTCACGTAGATTTAACCGTTTCAGACGTGACACATTTCGGAATTCGATTTTTTCTTTATTTCGTGGAATGTGTTTTTTTTTCGCGATGAAATATTTAAAGTTTACGAATATTTGATGAAATACTCTCGTTACGTTTCTCTCGTGTCACCCAATGGTGGTTATATCGAACAGAAACGTTTGCGTGTTTTGAACGTAATAATTGTTCTTAATTCCAGAACGTTCATCATCTGGATATTTAATGATTCGTAAATACAGTGTTGCGATATACTTGTACGGAGAATTGTGGAAGATAAATTTGTTCTCAAAGATTCGATCTTTGTCGCTGATACCATTCAGGAAAATTGTTTCGTTAATTGTAACTGCAACTTAAAGGAGAAACTCGTGTAACGAAATCCCAGAACTTGACAATTGAAATAGAATTCTCGATTTAAATACTGTATTTGTGTTTGAAGTTCCGTTCGAATCGATAAATGTTCAAATATCGTTGCAGAAAATACTTGAATTTGAGAAATGATTTATGAAAAAATTGTCCAGCAGAGCATCCGCAACAATAGTCGAAACACTGAAGGAAAAACAAATTTATATTTCGCAAAGTGATCTACCAGACTGTGTAATTTACTATTTGGAAAATGAATACATTTCATTTTTAATGCATGACACCATTCTAAAAGTAACGTGGGAAATATTGAAATAATATTTATTTCTAAGTGTAAACTTTAAAGTAGAGAAAAAGAATGTGTTGAAAATTGTAAAATTGATGCACGTATGGCAGCACAATATCGATAAGCAGACAAATTTGTTAGGAAAATAAAGATGGTAAATGAAAAATTGAAGCTAAATTATTTCGTATTCCTTGTTTCGCTCAAAGCAATAACGGCCTCGGTGACTTTGCGATTACTTCGATTCAGAGATTGAAAAATATTTGTAAAACGCTGTTTTATGCACACGTCTGAGAAGGCAAAGCGAAAATACATCAAAATTATTCATGAACGTCACGCAGCAAATAAGCGAGAGATGCTGACAAAATCAAAGATTGCGAATAACATTTTTCTCCGTGCATTATCGATAATTAGTGATGGGATTGATACAATACCTGTCGATGATTATACAATGAAATCAATTCTTTGGTGCTTGTACTTTGGTAAAATAATCGAAGCAACTCGGTTACTTGGTATCCATAGTCGATGCTTACGTAGTTCAAAATACTATAAAATTTACCGCAAAAAGTATAAATACTTCTCAGCGATAATAATTCAAAAATATTCAGTAATATCAGTAATAATTCACGTTTAGATATTCCTTAAGAATTCTCTTCGATTAACTTCTCTGCAAAATCTACATTTTATCGATGCCATCGTAGAAAATTTTATAAAATTTTCTACTCAAAAATTCAATCTTTCTTCGAGCAGATTTTAGAATCATATTTTTATCATAATAAAACTCTACATATTCGTATTCCATAAATTTCTTTCCACCGTTAACATTAAAAATTCAACGATCCTATTAGATATACAAAAATAACAATTGAAGATTTCCATTCTACGCCCAAAGACTGACATCGACCCTCTACGAAACGATCGCGAGATCAGAAAATCCACGAGACAAATTGAATAAAGATACGATACATTGTACTCCGAATGTTTCCAACCGAAAGGAAACAATTCACGTTTACGTCTCTCCCCTCAAAAACGAGACGACGCGTTTTGCCGAGAAATAATTTACCGCGCGAGCGCGTTTATAAATCACCGGCACACCGAGGTCGATTCATCGCTGGTATCGTATTTCCATCCTCTCGACATCGAACCTACACGTACAAGCACCGATTGCGATAGTATCAGCACCGCGGTGGTGTAACGCGATACACACCTTGCGCGAAACCGTGAAAACAGGGTATCGATACGACTCGAGGCTCGAAAAATCGATAAACGATTCGTATACCAGTAATCGTTGTCGTCGTCGTCGTCGTCGTTATCGTCATTGTCATCGCGCGAAAACGAATCCGTTATATCACTCCCATCACTGATCGCGTATAGGGAGCACCGATCGGCTCGTGTACCGTTAAAAATTCGCTAAATACACGAATAGAGAAATACGTGATATATAGTAGAGTTGTTTTGTATGTACGTAGCGATTGTGTTTGCTTTGTACCATCTTCGTGCTCGGTCCTGTAGGTAACACCCTCGTGGCTGTGAGCACGGCCAAGCCTGTGCAACCTCGCCATCTGTGCAGCGACTTTGTACGCAGGCGGTTGACGGCACTGTGAGCTACCGACAGCTCCTGGACGCATCGTCGTCATCGACGTCATGGTAGTCACGGTCGTCATCGTCGTCATAATCGTCGCGCCGGCTCCCTGGGGTGGTAGTCCCGCCGGTACTCCGAGACCCACGCCTACTCCTAATCCCGTAGTACCTGAAAACCCTCGACTCTCTTTCTCTCGATCTCTCACACCACGCCTTTCTGCTCCTCAACAATGCTCTCCCCATATCCGCCATCCGAGTATAATTCACCGCCATTAACGGTCACGAACGAGTACGGCTCAGACGGCCCGGAATCGATACACGAGAGACGCGTCTCGCGCGAGATCCACAGCCAAGTGACTTCTATCGCAGACTTTACCGACCTCTTCCAAACATCGTTTTCCCGATCCGACGCGCGACGATGTCGAGAAACGAACCGGGACCAGTCGTACTCGTTCGGAACACGCTCGACGGTGACGAACGGGTTTAAAGAGGAAACCGTAAAACGCTCGTTATTCACCGCTAGATCTGCCCAATAAAAAGGAAAGCACAGAAAAAAAACCAGTTAATACACCCTGAAAAGAAGCCTCGGTTCTCCGTTAATCCTGAGGTGTGACGCGAGACATCGTGAACGACACACGGGACGGGCACACGGTGCAACACACACGTTAAACGCGCGTCACGGCGCGACACACAAGGCGTATACACACACGCGGCGGCGCACAGGCGTATATCACAGGCAACGATACTCACGTGATTGTTATATAGCGTGCACGCGTCAACTCTCTTCGAGCAAGCGATTCGTGTACAGAGTAAGCCATACAATATCAACGGATGCCTCAAGCCCGATCGGTTGCTTCCGGAAGGATTCACCGATACGCTCTCCTCCCTTCTACGGTAGCATTCGGTATTGGTATAATTTTCAATTGCCCTTTTCAACCGTTTCGGTGCCGAAATTCGAACCACGGAAACCCCCTGTGCGGGAATGACGCGATCGCGTGTACCGTAAGTGTCGGTCGAACGCCCGCGGAGCGTTCCCCGCACGAACCGAACCGTTCGAACTTTCGTTGGCACCGAAACGGTCGAGATCGGATCGGTTCCCATCACCAAGTTAAATCCCGTGTCGCGACGAGTTGTACGCGCGAAACCGGAAGCAACGCGACCGTTGACGACGGTTCTACGTAAAAGTCAGCCCAGTTGCAGGAGAGAAACTCAAGACAGGCAAGACAGTCGCGGACTCACCTTGAGGATTTTGGGGTTGGTGATGGTGATGATCGTAATAATGTTGGTGGTGGTGGTGGTGGTGATGATGATGATTGTGGTTGTGATTCTGGTTGTGGTTGGCAGGAAGCGGAGGTAACACTGCTACCGCGTGAGGGAACGGAGGTGCACCACCTCTCAAAACAGACCCTGCACCACACACAGGCCACATACGAAATGTTTCTTTACAAAATGTACAATGTTTAACACCGTAACATGGCGGTCTCTGGGTGTACGCGAAAACCGCCGCGAGGGACGCGCGTTACGGAAGAATCGACAAATCATCGAAGAGAGAGTAAGAGAAAAAAAAAAGAAAAAAAATAAGAAAAAGAAAAAAAAATGTTTCCTCGTCTTCGAATCGAACTCGAGTCCTCTGCCGGGTAAGGAGAAGAATTCGTGAGTGCCGCGAGTGCAAACGGACCGCGGAATATTGGATCGAAGTGTATATATTGTATACATGTGTGTATAATAAATTTATATATACGTATATATATATAAAATATGCTGTATGCATGAAGTGCCCCTTGCGTAAAGAAGCGAGTCTCTGTAAGAAGCTTGAAGCGATAAAATGTACTGAAGCAACTGGAACTCCGAGATAAAAGCGGCTATAAGCACGTTTACCTACGTTATCAACGCTCGGCTAAACGATCATAAATAAAGTACCGGGAGAACGGTGAAGTGAGCGCGTCATCGCGGTGCTTTTCAACCACCATAGACGTGAGAACGAAGATGAGTGGCCATGGGACATACGTGATTGTCTCGACGTGTTCGAACACGGGTATCGGACGCGACGTGAACTCGCGAGATTCGAGGTGGATCGGGGGGGAGAGGGGTACACACACGAACTGCGGACTTTAACGGTAAGAACTGAAAAAGAAAAAACAACTGAAACAAAAAAAAAAAGGAAACAGATGCGACCGTTCTCGTCGTGGATCATCGACGAACGAGCGCGCGACGAATGTCGCACCTTTCCAACGAAATCGTTCTCGGTTACTCTGGCTGGTGAAACATAGCAACGGTCGCACGCTCTCGGATCCACTCGAATTTGAATTTCACGGATCATCGCGCGGTTCCAGCTAGCAGAGAGCGAGACTCGTTTGGCCAAGGGAACCGCGTACGAGACGAAACGAAACGAACGAGTTCACGCAGTTACCGTGTCCGATCGGGGGATTCGATCGATACGACACGTGTGTCGTCGGTTTCGGGTCTGGGTGAACAACAAGGTACACACGTCTATACGAAACGAAGCAGCGAAAACGACTCTCGTTCGTTGCAAACGACGTCGTCGTCGTATGCTGGACCACTCCAGATTCTTTTCTTCTACCTTCTAGTCTACGGTCTACGGAGCGGGCAACGGGAAGAATAGGTATGAGCACGAGCTTGTGTGGATTTCATTGGTTCGTTTCTTTTTTTTTTCTTTTTTTTTTTTTTTTTGGTGTGCGTGTGTGTGTGTGGTTTTTTTTCTAGGTCGTTACGTACCTTGCATGGCGGAGTGCCGTCTTTGAGGTGGCGGTGGACTGCCACCGGCTTCCACACTGCTTCCACTGTGGCTGTCCAGCTGTGTACTGTGACCACTGTCACTGCTCGTCACCGAACCTACGCACACGTCCCCAAGACACTTCTATCACTACGTATTCTAGCCCAGTTTCGCCCTGTTGTGCCCGCCAACTGCTAATCATCTAATCAGATTAGTGATCGAGTTCCTCGCAAAGAACATCGTGATCCTTAGCTCTCTCTGTCTCGCTCACTCTTTCACGTACACGCTCATACACACGTTTCTTTCTTTCTTTCTCTATGAACATCGGAGCCAACAAGAGCAGTAGAAAGTTTTTCGACTCCGTCGCGATTATGTTGCGCTCGCACAGCGTTCACTTTTCGATGTACGCCTACCCAGAGATCCTTCTGTAAGCGACTATTAGCTACTTCTAGCGGAGAAGCTATAAATTCGGTTTCGTGTCAGCCTGTCGAAGAAGTCATTTTAATTGCAACCGCCTCAGCAATACGTTCGTTCGGATTTTTTTTAGGTTTAGAGAAATATCGAAGGTAACTGAAAATTGATCGGTGGCTCGAGATCATTGTAGCGATACTGTTCAGAGTACTAAGCTTCGATTGTGTTTGAGATGGATTGCTCGTTACGACGTTCGAATTGTTGGTACAGTTTCAAATATTCGACGAAACATTGTAGTGGAACATACGAATATATACGTGCATTTTTACAGTGTAACGACAAGTTTAGTTTTAGATTTTGGTTTTATCTTCCGATTGTATCGGTTACTATGTACGTGAAAATATAATAAAGTTGTAACACAGTGTTACATAGGAGAAACGTTCTTTGTTCAATTTTATACGAGAATTACGCGATTGTACAGATCGATCAAATTAACAGTATCTGAGAATATTTTTCGAATCTTCACGAATCAGTTCGAATCACTTGTTTCGAAACGATGCTACGTGTTTTCAAAATCCGAACGAACACGTCGCTCAAGCCGATAAAAGTAACATTTCCTGGAAAGTGAGGTTTGCTGAAAGGAGATTCCCAGAAGCGATATATCCAAATTTGTGCCCTACAATTGATCACTGTTCAATTCAAGCGTAAAGAAATAAAATAGTTGGTGAAATTTGAAACTACTGTCTATTGAAATCATTAACAGATTTGTAACTTTTAAGACCGATAGTCCTAGTACGTGGAACGGTAGAGGATGTCGTTCACGCGTCCGTATGTCCCATGGAGAGTGATCTAAATTGAAGCTAGACGTGCTTCGCCCTGGGATTCAGTACCGTGGTATACTCGGGACGATAATATTGATCGAAAAGAAGCGCGAGCTACGATAATCGGCGTACAAGATGCGTGTAAAATGGATAAGCTAAATATAACATGGAACATTTATGAATTGCGTAAACGGCTGTGCAGCGTGCATAAAATGAGAGTATCTCGTTGCGAGACCTGACCAAGTGTATGTCACGAGCAATGAAGGTGCACGATGGTACTTCACGAGATGTGTCCGCTGTGTTCGTGTTCGCAATAAAAACAACGTTCCAAATAAAAACGAAAGAAGCACCATGGGTGATACTCGTTATCAAAAGCTGGGCGATGTATTGAAAAAAAGAAAACACAGTGTTGTTCCAGTAACATCGTTAAGTAGTCACGTGTGTAATAGTGTGTCGAACCGATAGACAGCATCTCGTTTCGAACCATTTTCTCGGTATCAAAATCGACGAACTTACCGCTGGTCAACGTTTTTCTTAACGGCTGAAGATTGCTCAAGCTGGTCACGCTACTACTTTCAGCGCTGAGATCAACGGGTGGTGGTAAACTGGAAGGAGTATCGCTATGGGATCTCTCATGCATAGGAACTCTGCTACCAGATCCTACTCTCCTAGGTGCACCAGGACTAGGCTCCAGTCCGCTGGAATGCAAAGCTAATCCTGGTACTGGAAGTGGTGGTGGACAGTGTTTAGGTTGGTACGGACGTGTTTTATGGGGGTCGGAGAGCGCCAATATTTTTCTCACTGCCTGTGGCGAGGCTGCTCCGAACTTTGTACCTAAAAATATACAATGATCAGAATCCTCCTACTTGGCGCAGGACTCGTGAGAAATTTATGGATAAAGATTTGCGTTCAATTTTCAAACGTATTCCAAGTTTCGAAACTAAGAAATAAACATGGGTTTAAGGTGTAGAATACGTCTGCAGTGTTACGATGCTACCATTAAACTCGCGCTGTGTAAATAAATCTTACCTTGTATACTCTTTCTACCTTCACTGGTGCTGCTGGCGCTACTCGTGGTCGACAACGTGGGAGAAGGATGCCTTCTTCCTCTACTTGCGCTAAGCGGTACCGCTGCAGCTACTGCAACAGCTCCTGCATGAGGTTCGCAGTCCACCGAAAGACCGTGTAATCGTTCCTCGTCCGTTATCACTTTCATATTCGCGAGGTACGCTTTCACTCTTCTAACCATCTGCGCTTCCTCGAACATCTTCTTTGGGTTGGGCGCAGCGGTAGATTTTTTCCGCCTTTTCACAGTTGCAGTCTGTCCTCCTGGACAATGTAATACTGTTAGTAGAAATAAACTATCATACGTTAAATTATCATATCCTCTCTTAGAAAATTTTTATTATTTTACCTTGGTTGCCAGTGGTCATTTGATTTAACGCGACCATGGCAGAACTAGGTGGCTGACCGCCTCTTTCTAACATTATCGATAAATCGTAAGGCGAAGAACACATGTTCGTTAACGTTCTTACTTCCTTCGCGATCATTCTCAGCTTCTCGAAGTTCACCAACCCCTCTACTCTCGAATCGTTACCGAGATGTATGAACGTCAAGTCTTTCTTTACCACGGGATAAAATGGAATCTGAAAGAATGAAATGTTCAGCGTTGACGTATTATACGACGAGTTTGAGAACTTGCCACAAAATGAAAGAAACATTGAAACGTGGTAATAAAAACGAATCGATAACTCACTATGGGAGGTTGTGTTTGTTCAGACGCCACTAATTGTCGATACTTGCTCATGTTACGGCTAGGATCCATTAGTTCCTGTAAATCGCTGAATAGCCTCTGATATTTACTTGACAATTTTTCCCAGGAAGCTCGTAATCTTGACACAGCTCCGTGGCCCAAACCAGATACAATTGCAAACATGGAGTTGAAATTTTTGCACTCCTTACATTGGCCTGTTCGCATAGACAAGTATTTAAAAAAGCTCTTGTAAAATGATACATTCTTAAACGACTAACGGGTAAGAAACTTACGAGCTATTTTTATGAATTGTTTTATTATTTTACTACGTCGAACAAGGTTGTGTTCAGAACAAACTTCTGTTACAACCCAAAACATTTCTCTGTTGACTAGTTC
Source organism: Ptiloglossa arizonensis (assembly GCF_051014685.1). Taxonomy (NCBI): domain Eukaryota; kingdom Metazoa; phylum Arthropoda; class Insecta; order Hymenoptera; family Colletidae; genus Ptiloglossa; species Ptiloglossa arizonensis. The sequence goes on from NC_135055.1 coordinate 13,628,035, forward strand.
TGCAAATTGTCTGAGCATAGGTACTCCGTATCTACTTTTTAATTCGAATAAATCATCCACGTACTCCGTAGATTCAATTTGCCTGATAATAAAATTTTAATGAAATTTCGTTTCATTTTTCACGTAAAAAATAACTTCCGATATTTGTTTACCTGAATATACTAAAATCTTGTAAAGTCAGCTGAATAGCAACTTCCACAGCGTTCAGCTGTAAGAAATGAACCTGAGATTCACGAATGAGTTCAGGCGCTTGTTCATCGGCTACGAGGGTCTCCGAGATACCGTTGGTTTTTAAATAATATCGAGAACTTAAACCGATTCTTTCTGCGAGATTCTGTAACTGATCGGGTAACCTTCGTTGCTTAATCATACCCCCTTCTCCAACGCTAACTTCAGCTAAAGAGAAGTTCGAGCTGCTCTCCGTTATACCGAACTCCTGAAGAGCAAGCATTACCACCTAAAAGGATATGTTTTAGCATACAAACAGAATTCATCATTCATGAACATCGTTTCTCAAGATTAAATGTACCTACCTCGTGTGCCGTTGTTTCTTTGTGAATAAGAAGGTATTTACAAGTTTGATCAGCTTTATAAACTTTCAAAACGTGTTCAGGATAATCAGGCGCCCGTAAGTCATCGTAACAATATAACGATGTAAGGTCAGGATTACTTTTGGAGTGATAAAGGTTAGTGGTGGTCTGTGAATGTCCTGTTCCCGGTGGTGTATGAGGAGGTGCGAGAGAATCGTCTACGTGTACACCGTCGCTATAAGAAAGGTTACATCTTTAAAATATGTTTTCTCACAGAAAATTAAACAATGCGCACATATATTTTGTACTTACTTAATGGTATTCTTTGGCAGTATGTTCATTTTCATGAGAGCTTTTTGTAATCTCCTTTTCGGTCCAAGCGTCATAAATCCTTTATGTTCCTTTTTAGCATCTTTACAGGGGGAGACATTGGAATCAGGAATTAACAGTGGAACACCACCCACTAGTGGGTTTAGCGCATTTACGGGGGTTATTGGGTCCACATGCGTGGACAACCTTGCACGTGCATCGGTTTGAAGTCTTGAAATTTCGGGTTTGTTTGCTCTTCCTCGCGGCTTCGATGAATCGTCTGGCATCTGAAGCATTTCTTTAAACGCTACAACAGTAATTTATCGATCGTACAAAAGAAATATAATAGACGATTATTGTTTCTAATAGATGCCACATACCAAGTAAATTTGATTTGACAGTTATACTGAGATGAGTGGATCCTCTTAAAATTTCAAGAGCTCTGGCATGATTCACGTGCTCAAAACTTTGACCATTTACTTCTAAAATTTGATCACCCCGTTTTAAACCGACATCTTCAGCCTTTGACTTTTTATCAACTTTTGAAATGAAGATGCCAAAACCTCTTTCGTAACCACCTACAATACTAAAATGCAGGACCTCGTCCCTAGTGGGCCTCGCTAACGTTACATTCCGCGTTCTCGCTTTTGCCGCGCAAGCAATGTTTAATAATCTGAAATTGATTAAAATATTTTTAAATTGTACCACTGTTTCGATGATTATAAAGTTTGTGCAGTAATGTAAACTTAGATTAAATTGTACCTTTGTTGTCCTTGCATTTTCTCTCTTTCCAAACCAGCTTCGAATGCTTCTAAAAATTCCATCATGGCTGGATCGGTTTCAAAGTCCGTAAAATGATTATTTACCCAGAGAAGTACCACTCGAGCAACTCTGTCTCTGACTTGTGCTTGGTCGAACCACTCTAACAATTGACTCGCAACGAATAAAGGACTATCGATAAATGTTCGATGGGTTAATAAGAAATCTTCTATATATGTGGGATCGGTAATACTGTTTTCTTCGATAAGTTGTAACATTAAACGTTCAGGAGTTCCACGAATAACGACATGACCCCTGCGCGCTCCTCCATCCAAAGCACCCCTTAACTCTGTTACTAGAATCACTCTTCCATTTTCTTCGTGCCTCCTAGTATTTTCTTCACCTTGATGTTGAATTCTAAAATAGTCTGCTTGCGTGACACATACAAACTGGCAGTCATCGCATCTGGAAAAAGAAGATGTATTTTTTTCGGCAAAAATAACTTTTTCGTTTAATTCAAATTTAAGTTCGGACACGGTACTTACTTTGTCCTCATGACACCTCTATGCAAAAGTCTTTCCATAGTGGGCAAGATTCCAAAACTATCACCAAGGTGCAGTTGTTCAATTTCTCCATTACTATGCTCGATTTCGACAGCACCATTGATAAGCACACTCCAACTGTCCAATTCTTCGCCATCGTTTAAAACTATCATACCGGCACGTTCAACCACCGCAAACACCATCACAGCGCACAGCGCTCTTCTCACTGCCAGAGTCATATTTGTAAAGGCCTTCAATTGTTGCGTGAATTCTAACAATGTTTCTATATCGTCCTCTGTTCTTTCCATAGGATCTTTTTCTAAACATTCTCTGACAGGATCACGGACTGTCAGACTCTGAAAAGAATAACGTTAAATCGTTATTGATCCATTTGCCGTTCTTGTGTTCAAAAAGTGAAAATAGGTCCTTACGTCCATGCTCTCTGCAAGATCTTCCTCTTCGTCGCTATCCACTATGGATTCGACGAGCCCCGAAAGATCAACCTCGTCCGCGTCCGCGTCCAATGAACTTTGCACAGATGTCATTGTGTCCGAACCACTGTACGCCGAACTGGTGTCACTCGAATGGCTGCTTCTATTGGACTTTTGGTACAGCTCTGGCCTGCTAGTCAGGCCTTGAGAAAACTAAAAAAAGAATAATTTTCTAATTAATAAACATGCTTTATTTCGTATACTTTTATCATCAAATATCGGTAAATCTTATTTAACAAACATTACAACGATACATTGTAATATTTCCGCACTGACTAATAACGATGATCAATATTCGATACGTTATTTCGACACCCGCAAATATGCAAACTAATGTGTTTACATTACTGTTCGTGTCAGAGGATCGCAATACAAAGCAACGGCATTCTTCGTCGCAATGTGTTGATGTAATCATGATTGTAAACAATAGCATGGTGCCGTCCAATAGAATAATATATCAATGCACCGTTTGATCGCGAATTCTCTTTACAAATAAAAAAAAAACCAACGACGATAGCATGCAATGATCTATTATCCATAGATCGACATCGATCTGTCAATCGGCAGGAGGATGCTGCAAAGAACGGGATCGAGAAACATGTAGGACAAAAAACACGGGTTCTTCGAGCGGTACTCGTTTGCGGAATAGTACCAGGAATGGGCGTGATGGGTGCAGGCTCCGCACGTAAGTTAGGTTAGGTTGCCAGACATGACATCACGCATGCAACATCGAGCGACCAGAGGAACACGCACGGAGAGACAGAGACAGAAATAGTGGCACGTATATCCAAACAAAAACATCGTGACATCTGTCATCTCGCGGCGATCATCTAGGGACGATCGTCTACGATCGTTTACGGTGACGCAGCGCACCGTCCGCGGGAAATCTCGGTAACGAGGAAAACATCACGATAAACCAAGGCCATTTTGAGCCGCGGGAGATCGTTCGTCCAGACTCACTTGGTACATGCCCAACGCGTCCATCCTATCCTCGCTAATGGCACTTGCTTGGCTCTCTTCTCTTTTCCGAGCTGGATATCACGACGAACGTAAAAAACAAACAGTGTCCGGCCACATTCTCTCTTGGTTATTTCCCCACGATTCGATTCAACTCGCGCAGGTCGCACCTTCTCGTTCGCGAGCGCATATGCGTTCGTGCACACGCAGCGCGACGTGACCTTCTTTGTGTGCGTTTACGAAGCTCGTGGCGCGTCTGGTGCGGCCGTGTCGTGGGCCGTCAGCTTAGCGGAGTAGCGGACATGGGACTGCCTCTCGTCCCTCCCCCACCCTTCCTCGTGCCACCGGCATTCCCTTCGAAAGCGTAGGGTCACGTGACCCGACCGAGCGGCAAGCTTCAGGTCCGTCGCAACAGGGGGGCGCACGTTGGGGGGCCCACCTGTAGCTTCTGACCGTGCCACTAACAAAACACTTTTCCCTCGACCAGCCGGTTAAAATCTCTCGGAGAAATTTTTCGGTTCACCGTTCTCGCGTCTCCTTAATAATCAATTATCGGCCACGTGCTGGCTTTTCCACGAGATTTCTCCATTCGGTCGTGCTACGTTTCGCAGACTTCGTACAGGCTTTCCGCATCGAAGAAATCTTTCCCTCTAAAAATTCTCAATCGCAAGTATAAAAATACGTCCCGAGTACGTTCCGAAACTTCTCGAAACGCGAGACAGAGAAAAAGGACGACTCGTCGGTCAGATCGCGATTCGATGAAATCGTACGGATGAAAAATGTCCCCCGTCCGTGAATATTTATCGAACATCAACAAGGACGACCACAGTCGATCGATCGTTGCATCGGGCGGTAATTCGTCAGCGGTGACTCGCAACGCTTTGCAGCATTATGTAAAATACGTCTAGTCGCACCTGAACACGATCCCCGGTAACCGGACTCGTTGCAACGTCGAAGCGTAAAGGTAAAGGCCGATCGTGTGAATCAAGCTTAAGGAGTCGACGGTCGGTCAATCGTCAGTCGGTAAACGACTGAGAGAGAAGGAGAACGCACGGAGAAGAGAGTACCGGTCTGTTCAAAGCATCCAACAGCGGATAGTAACTGCTCAAAGGCCACTGGCCGACCCGACGGATGATTTATACGACCCGTTATGTCGTGCCCGTGTCTCACTTTTCCTTTTGCCCTGCTCCACAGACTTTCCAAATTGCCTCTCCCATTCAGTTTCTTCCTACTCGGCCGAGAGACAGTGGCATACCAGTGCATGCGACCAATGCGCATTCCAGAGACTCTTTAGGGGAGACGTTAATGTAGATCATCTTACACGCGAGCTGCGCCTTCAACGGCTCGCGATATCGACGATGATACCGTGTAAAACGCTTCACGAGCCGAAACTAACGCGTTACACTTCGGTGTGAACCTTCGAGACTGTACCTCGTTCCGAACGAACGGAACGTTTCGGAGAGAAATCCTCGATCGAAAGGTTACCGGTCAAATTTTAACGCGCGCACGTGTATGGAACGGCATCGATTTCTCGCGAAAGACCGACCTGGTCACCGATGACGATTCATTTCGCGTACGTATGAGTAAACAAAACGAGTCCAGTGTTGCGTGTACGCGACACTGTTTAGAATATTCAATCAGCCTTTTTACTATGTAGTACCTATAAAGGATTACAAACACGCACTTCGTTAAGTAAAGCGACTAGAAATTATACCAAACGCGTTAACTATACGCTAGTATGGAAAACACGCGCGAAGTGCACGAAGGAATATTTATAAATTAATATAATATTTATATATTTGGTACACGTTTTTCGTATCCACGTGGATTATAAATTGCACGAAACGAACTATCGATGATGTGTACCTAAGAATCTATGATACGAAACCGTTAAATGGAAAATTATAGTTTTATCAATTTTAACGAACCGTGGAACCGGTAGCGACATCTATCGATTTTTCGATGAATCGTACTTGAAATTTCAAACTTCGATAAATTATTCAAGAAACATCCTCTTTGTACGTAACTGGTCGGTTGTTTCTGCGATAAGCAACGTTAAAAGTAAAACTTTCGTGACACGTATATCGGCGAAACGTTAACATGGAGTTATAAATCTTGCTAAAAGGAGTGAAAAAAGTCTTGTTCCATTTCTTTCCAAAGTGAATATTTATAGATACAAATGTAAAATTCTCCTTCGAATGTCAAACCTTCGTCAATTCTCGAAAGTGACGAGTATTCAAACGACACGGCGGTAGCATGATATACGAGAATCGCGTTTATTTTTTTTTTTTTTGTTATAAATATTCATTTTGGAAAAACACGTTACAAGAGCTTTCTTGCTCCTTTTATCGAGATCCGTGAGCGTGTATCAACTAACGTTTCGGTAATGTAAGGACCCCGTAGACCTGGCGCAGTCATTAAGCGTGACTCATTGAAAAAGCGTGGGTCCGCTTCTGGTCCTCTTCTTAGACGTATTTGTGTATCGATATTCAGCGATTGAAACAAATTTTTATACATTTTGTATATAGAATATTTAAAAAATGTTTATTGGGAAAGAAACTCCGAAAATAAATCGGTATCCACTGTTTAGATATCTATAATACAATGATCGTCAAAGGATCAATCATGAATATCAAGAACTAACGAACAAATGTATTCAAATATTAAAAAAATATTATGGGAAAAACACCAAACATAAATTAGTATCTACTGTTTTGATATCTATGAAGATCGTTAAAGGACCAATCATGAATACCAAGAACTAGCGAACAAATATATTCAAATATTAAAAAAATATTTATTATGAAAGAAACTCCAAACATAAATCGGTATCTACTACTTAGATATCTATAAAGATCGTCAAGGGATCGATCATGAATACCAAGAACTAGCGAACAAATATTTTTAAATACTAAAAAAATATTATAAAAAAAAAAAACTCCAAACATAAACATAGTATCTACCGTTTAGATAACTATAAAGATCGTCGAAGTATCACGAATACCAAGAACTCAATATTAACAAAATATCTATTATAAGAGAGACTTCGAAAATAAATCGGCACCCACTGTGTCGATATTTTTCAAGATAAATCGCCGATGGTTCGTGAATAGCGAATCCCAAGAACTCGTGAACGTCCCAGTGAAACGTTAACAGAACCAAGACGTACTTAAGGAGAATCGAACATTCATCCCCAGCGGTGGAAAGCAAAAAGAATTCTCTTCAACGATACACGCACGTATAGTATAACGTGCGTTCCACTTTCCGGTCGATGGAAAATCTTTTCTCGTTTCACGACGATTGCTATTTACTCTACCAGCCGGAAAATGTTCCGCGCGTACACCGCGTACGATGCAAAATAAGAAAATTCAGCGACTGATAAAACTTCTTTTCCTCGTGGCGAACGGTGGTGTGCATTTGAAATGCATGAGAAAGTGCAACGTGGAAAAAGTCTGGTTTAAAAGTTTTGCGACTCGGTGCATTCAGCGCGGTCCTTTTACTTCCTTTCCCCGCGTCGTATCCGATTGGCGAAAACACGTGGGCGTCCCGCGTGTACGTCACGGATCGACAACGTTATAAACTTTCTTCCAACGATAGACCCCGTGACGCAAGGGAAACGATCGCAAGAAGTGCACGCTCTGCACTAACGACCAACAACTATGCACTTTTGTCGCATCACGTCCGATGCGAACTCATTTCGCTCTCGATCGCGATTAATCGAAAGTTTGCACCGGTAACTAGTTTACGAGACAAACTTTGTTCTCTTCGATAAATATCTGACGACAAATGGTTGGAAAAATGGGTCACCTTTTTTTATTTTTCAAAATTGCTCCATTTCAAGAGAAATTCAGTTCAAGCTAACTTTATAAACCGATGTAAGTATTTATATTAAATTTACAGTCAGTATTATTCAATATTCTATGAAAGTGATGCAGGTTTATATTCGAATATTTATATTTGAATAACGGTCATGAAAATGACCATAATGTATTTACACGTGTCTCAAATTACATATAGAACATATGTTTGATTAGAAATTTCTTTAACTTGTAATAATCTTTGATAGAACGTTTATTTGGTAATGTCTGACTAAAGAAATAATTTCAAATGAAATCAATATTTTAACTTGAGTACCTGTATAATTAAACAGTTGGTGGTTTCACATTATTTAACGCGGCTCCTTTTTCAAGAGTATTGTATCACATGTCAATAGTCGCTATTCAATTTCTTCGATAGTCGTACACGTGTCAATACTTCCATTTGTATCTATCTCCTCAGTTTTAGTTTTTTTTTTTTTTTCAAACGAAATGCAATTTTTGTACGCGACGCGCAAATAAAATTTTCAAAGCCTCGAGAGCTCGATTTGCAATTTCCGAATAGAAACGTTCCACACGTTTTATATGTCCGGGATTTTTGCTCAAGTTAACTTTTTTCCCCTAACAGCCGTTTCGTGTTGCCGTTGCGACAATGACGTATGGATGTTACTTCTGAAAATGCAATACCCATATTTTTCGAATATAAACGCGTCTACCGGTGAACGATAGACTGTCCGATGACAACGGATGCGTGTTCGGAGCACTATATGCGAGACTCGACTGTCCACGAAATCCTTTAAGAGTACTTTAATTGGAATTTTTATTTTAAACGCAGTAGGGAAGTTTTATAAATTATTTTCCATTACTTGGATCTACGATTGACCGGTATTTGTAATATTTTTAATATACTAAATAGGAACAGACGTATAGGGAATTATTTGGGAATATTGGGATACTTTCGTTCATCATCGTTCATCGATTCTCAGGTAGGACCACTTTTAAACAAACGGTACTGATCTAAAACACCTTGAACAATTGTCCAGCCCTGAACCGTGTAAATTTAGTGGAACACCGAATTGTAAAATAAAAGGTGAAATTTATGATCCGTTATTCGAGTTGAAGAATTCAGGTCGAAAAAGGATCGTCACGGTGAGCCTGTTTCAAAAATGTTTCTACCTAGGGAGGAAGAGTTCGAAAACAGATGTTTACCGTGTCATCGAAGACCAAGTTGACCTGTCGATGGTCGGTTATGGGATGAGGGTGCGGTGGCCGATGCATCCTTCCTCCATGCACTTCCGAGTAGTCGATCTATAAAAATAAAAACAACACGAGCAATTAGTGCTACGAATTCCACGATTTTTCCACGATACCGCGTAAATATAACGGAAACGGGTAAAAAGGTGTGTCTCGTTCGAAAATTATATAAAATCGATCGTGTTTACACTTTCTTAAAGATTCAGATCTCACGTGCATTATCCTGAAAAGACCATAGCGAAATTCGAAAAATTGGAATTGTTGTGCAGCTTTACTGTACCGTGTACTGTAACATTGCACACTGAAAATATAACATTCAGATAGACCCAGTGACACAAAATTTGACACATGTACACGACCGTAAATATTCTTCCGTCGTGCGAACTAAAATCAAGTCGATATTTGTAAAATTTCTTTTTCCATGACTCGTACACAATCCTCTGTTTTTTGAGTATTTTAATTTATTTTGGTACAAGCGATAGCCTTGCTTATACGTACGAAACAATTATTCGTACTTGAAAAAATTGTTAGTACTTGGAGAAAACGTACACGAATGTATGTGCAAAGTTTGAAAATGATGCGTCTGATAATTTTTTCTAAAAAAAATCTTAAGTATCACCCGAACGAAGCTGACTCGTTTACGAAACCCTCAAGGGCAGAACAGTTCTCGGTAAGAAGAAAAAATAAATCGAATTACCAAGAAATTTCTTCAGATTGAAAATAAATCGACTTGTTTATAATTGTATTATTCTTCAATTTCTAGACTCATCCTGTGCACGTTTTGCGAAATCTTGGAGACACGCAAAAATTCTTCAACATCGATTCCGAAATTCATCCGGGTTAATGGGAAGTGGTTCTACAACCGGTTTAAAAGTAACCTAATTAAACAACTAATGATCTTCGATCGACGCGAAGACGGGCGATTTCGTTTCCGTTTTAGCCTCGAGGGAAGTTTTTCGACTAAATTTGAAACTTGCCGATGAAGTCTACGCGCGTTAAACAATTCCTATATCTTTAAGGTTAAAAATGGGTACCAACTGCAGTGCTTCGTACGCGACGAAAGGTGAAAGGTTATCGCGCATCAGAGAAATGCAAGCACAGGTGGTGGTTGGATGGATTAGATTATGGATAACATGCGATTTCCATGAGGAACATGGAGGGAAAAAAAAACGGTGCCAAAAATGTGAGTACAAACTCGCAGACCAGATGCTCTCCGTATGTCAAACATGTTTTATTTCCAAACATCTTGGGGAATATTTAATTTTCGACGGTCTTATCTGCACGCGCACGGTACGACGAGAAAAATCGACTTATATAAAAAGTATGCTCCTCTGTTAAAAATAAGAGTGAAATTGCACTTTGTGCATCTACCGTTGCACTTTGAGAATGCGTACGATTAAACGAAATTGACAATCTGCATGCACACGGTACGAAGAGAGAAAAATCGACTTGTATAAAAAGTATGCTATTCTGTTAAAAATAAGAGTGAAATTGCACTTTGTGCATCTATAGTTGCACTTTGAGAATGTGTACGATTAAAAGAAATTGACAATCTGCGTGTACACGGTACGAAGAGAGAAAAATCGACTTGTATAAAAAGTATACTATTCTGTTAAAAATAAGAGTGAAATTGCACTTTGTGCATCTACCGTTGCACTTTGAGAATGTGTACGATTAAAAGAAATTGACAATCTGCATGCACACGGTACGAAGAGAGAAAAATCGACTTGTATATAAAGTATACTATTCTGTTAAAAATAAGAGTGGATATGCACTTTGTGCATCTACCGTTGCACTTTGAGAAAACGTACGATTAAAAGAAAACAGCTTTTACCAATCCATACTAAATTTTCAATTTTATTTTTCTCTTGAAAAAAAAAAAGACTACAGTCTGTTGCAATTCGTGTGATTGTTTCTCGCATCTCTTGATTCCTATGTACCGATCCCATCGTAAAAATATGCAACCTTGGGAGTAACTATTACAGCGATCATAACTCTTTTAACGATTCCACCGCGTTCAAGGATGAAACATGTGGGAGTATAACACAACAGCGAGTTGCAGATTAATTTTGAATAATCACAGGGATCAAAATTTCGGCCCGCATCTCGAATCTTTTTAAGCTCGATGGCATTCCCCGTGTAACATACTTGCTTCGGGGAATCCGATATCTTGTTTTCTAAGGTCTGCAACGCCCATAGAAAAAGGAGCGAAACTAGATACACGTGTACAGGGTGTTACATAAATTCTAGACGTAGAAGTGGGAATTCAGTACATGGAAGTAATAAAAAAAAAAATGTTTGTATATATATTTCTCCTGTTTGACTTTGTCTTCGCAAGGTTAGTGTAACCGAGTCTATTTAAATATTTACACCCGACGCTCAAGATATTATACACGATGCTGTTGATCATTTGTAAACACTTACGTGTTGTCCTATGAATCTAGCCAATTCCAGTAAATACAATGGTAAATAAAATTTCTAGCGAGTTGAAGTTTCGTCGATTCTTTATCATCGATCGATTTTATCGGCTGAAATAAATTAATTTCGTGTGAATATTCAATGTCCAAAATCGGTTCGATTGGAAGAATAATCTGCTCCTCGAATACGATAAATTCGAGCAAGTGTTTCCGCAAAGATAAGCGAATAATTAGTAGATCGTAAAACCAGCTGTCACTCGAAAAGAAGATCAAATAGGATACATTTTCAAAGAATGCTTTTTTCTTTTTCCTCGATGAACGGAAGAAAATACCCCTTACCCAGGGAGTACATTTTAGTAACACCCTAAACCATACCCATGTTTTACTCCACATTTTATTCCATTCCCTTCAGTTTCAAAACAAAGTACAATAATTCGACAAACAACTTACCCAGAAAAATAACCCTATACCACTCGAACGAAATCCTACTTAGATAACAATTCTACCAACCGGTGAGCCTCTTTTCCACGCGTTTAGCAATTTCAGCAATATTCGATCTAACCCAGACCTAACGACCAACACGCGAGCAATCTCTACCAAGAGACGTCTCCCTCGAAATTTCATCGACGGAATAGAATCCCGTAGAGACTGAACAACGTTCGGAGCGTTCTCTAAAACCCATATCGCGAACGTTTCGAGCGACGAGGCACCTTATCCGTGGTGTATCGTCTCCAACAAGCGAACACCGTGTTGATAATCTAATCCGGTTCCACCTGCAGACGCGCTCGACTTCTGCAGCTGCGTCAACTTCTCGCCTCCGTTTGCAGCCCGTGCCTTTTTTCGGTCAACAGGCGATGCACTCGCTCGAACAATGTGCACGGAAAAAGGAAAACGAGTCACAGAAACAAAGACAGAGACAGAGAAAGAGAAAAAGAGAGAAAGAGAAACAGAAACAGAAGGGGAGGGGTGGAGAAAAAAAAAAGACACGAGAGACAACGAGATGAGCGTGCCTCGGGCCGGAACCCGTAGGCCGGACTTCCGGTAGATACGCCAGTTATACTCGCCATTCACGGAACCGCTCCCTCGCGACTCGATTGTTAGAAGCGAATATTTAGCCAATTTCGGTGGCGAGTGTTGAATTTCCACCGGCACGGCGATACGATGATTCGATTCGGAATCATCGATGGGAAACGTGTCAGGATTGTAGAGAGAGAGAGATACGGATAGAAAAAATAAAGCCCGGAGAAATAGTAGCGGTGTTCGACGCTCCGGAAATTAACGAAACAACTTTCGCGCGCACGAATATTGCGAAAGGCGCGCGTGTTTCCACTATCACCGTGGTTCGCGTAACGCATCGTGTAATACGCGACACTGGCACGGCCAGCCAGCCAACCAGCCAGCCAGCTAACCGGCTAGCTTGCACTTTTTAATTAGTACGGCGATCGATTCGTAGAACGCGACGTCGAACAATTCGCGATGGGTCGGTGGGCTTTTCAAACGTGAAACTCGCGGCACAGAACGTGCCCGATCACTTAAGTGACCGCGTCCGAGTTGACTCGGGGGAATACGCTCGCACGAATAATTAAGCGAAGCCGTGTTTAATCGATCGAAATAATCGAGAGTAAAATAAAGGAAAGTGCACGTTCCGGAGCGGACCATTTTCGGGACGGTTTTCATGGATTTTTGTGTCTATAATATATCTGGTTTCTTTTTTTTTCTTTTTTGAATATTTGGAACACGAAAGTATAGGTTTTTTTGCCAACTAGAAAAAAAGGAACTCGGTCGAGGAGCGGTCGAGAAGGCTTGAAAAGGCACCGCGAAATTTTGTTCTTCCTGCAATTTATCTACGAGTTTCGTCCAATGTTTAACGACACACTGCAAACAGAGCATGAGTTTTAGGTATACGTGCAGCGATTACGACCAATCAAATACGATGCTTCGCGGAATTACCTTACGCTCTAGATGTTGGAACGGTACGTTATTCGAACGGAGAGTTAAAAAATTATTTTCTTCTTCGGAGAAAATATATCTGTCTTTTTCGTGTCCGTAACCTAGTATTATAAGTCGCGAACTACAATCTAGAATCGTATGAAAGGCGCCGCTCGGTGAAAGTATGCTGGAAAGATTATTCCTGGCTTCGACTGCAACGAGTTAATTTTCATCGTATTCTATATTATCGTTGATCAATTTGTCACGGTTTTCAAACTTGTGCAAGTACGATGATTTACCGCTGTAACTCACAATTATCGTCGATGTGCGCTTAATGTGCTGTCATTTCTCAATTTGCCTGTCTAATTTACAACGACGACATTTACGTAATTCGTTATCAAAATAATTGTGTCGTGACAGTCAATAGGAATCAGTTTCAAGTACTTGGTATCGATCTTCGATAGCTGCACTTCTGATACGAATATCGATCGATAAAAAATACCGTTTAAATCGAGCGAGTTTCATTATCGTTTGTAAATGTATATAAAGAACGAAACCTAGTGTGTCTATCGGAGATAAACGATTCCAGGATTCTTCCAATGTATGCAAATATGGGGTTCACATGAACGTAAACGTAATAGTACGAATAGCCAGTGAGTATTACTATATAATACCGACAGTATCGATACCGTACAATTTTCTTTGTAATCGATACGTATCGATTCTGTCGTGTAGGTATCAAATAGGTATCGATCCTGTTCGATACCCATGTAATTAAAAAAGTTTAATACGAAATGATACTTTATTTTCTGATACCTACGTATCCTTACGGTATTATTTCCATCGGTGACTACAATCGAGTCACTCGACTTAACATTTCGTAAATTTCTCAATTAAGAAGAATATTCTTTATTTTATCGGGGTTATTATATTTATCGTTTCTAACATTTCTCTTTAGGAATACAGATTTTCCAACGACCACCTTAAAGAAGAAAAATCTATTGTCCGAAACCAATACGGAATTATTAGCTCAACAAATTGTGCCTCGACCTCTAGGTTCGTTTCATTACCGAAATAAAAAATACTTACGTAATTAGCATCGCTCGAACTACGGTTCTACAATCTTTCAAATTTCTCCGAATTTTCTACGAAAGAAAATTTTCCACCGATAGAAACAATATTCTCCAAAGATAAACTATATACAAATCCCATGGCATAAATGTCTTAAGAACAAAATTAAGAAGATACCTGACATTTTGACCATCAATGATTATATTCCCTTCGTACATTACGATCTACCAAACACGTGGAAAATTTATAATCGAATAAAAGCTTCGAAGAAAACACAAAAGAGAAACAATTTTCCATCCCTTACTCGTCGAATAAAAATTCAAATTCGAATCGTAAAATAACATACTTTATACGCATTTCGCGTTATCGTTACCCGTGTAAAATTTCACCAATGCACAGTTACATACTCCAACGAATATTTTGTTCGCGCATCCAAGGAAACTCGTCACAGAAGAGGAAATGAATTTTAAATTTTCTCGATCGAGAATCGTTTCGCGTCTCTCGGATCATCCGAGTATCGCGGACCCGATTTCTCAATGAGCGGCGCGTAAACAAGCGCGCAAAAGGGAAATAAAGTAGATCACATGCTATGCTCTGTTTATCGAGAGACGAATTATAATGGCGAGTCGTGGGCCGTGGTGGAACACGGACCGGACAGTCGCGAAACCCAGCCCCGTGACGCAACCGGTAAACAGCCAATGCAGAAATGTGCACGCGTCGTTCCTACGTTGCGTAACACACGAATTATAAACAATCGTTTTCGACCGCGATGACGCAGCTGGTATTCCACTTTGTAAAATTACAAATCGACTCCTCGACACCCCCCTCGCTCCGATCGGTCTTGCGATCTTTGGCAATCGTTATCCCTGACACTGTGAAATACTTCGCTCGGTGTCGAGACAATATCTTTCGTTTCGATGTGTCACGTAAACGATCAATTGCACACCGAGATAAGCGTATATATTATCGAGCATAAGAATGGGATTCAGAGATCAAGGTTTTTCATCGAGCTGCTTCAACGAACCCATTGAAGCGATTTTCACGAAGGATACTCGCTTCTGAGTTCTCGCGGAACAAATGTGGTAAATTATCACTCTCTGAATGATAACGATTTTATACGATGATACAGCGAACGATTTATACTGCAATTGATTTGAAAGTATTTTCAATCGTGGATTAAATGGAATTTTAGAAAGTAAATCGAGGCAAATGTATTTAACGTAGAGTTATTGATCGATTGATCGATTTTCTAAAATTTTGTTTAGTTGAACGTGGTGATGGGAAAATTGATTCTACAACTGTCACATGGGAAAGTAAGATCTAGAAATGATCGATCGAACGAGACCGATTGTACCGGTGTATGTATATTTAATTTGAGAGGATATTTTAGAATTGGAACGAATATATTACCAAGGTGTCAACGATCTCTGGGCTATTCTCAATACTCGTATCTATATTTAAGAACGAAGTGTAGAAGCACGAACGATCACGTTTAGAAAACAATCGATACGTTCACCTAATACTTCAAGGTTTCAAAGATATATATTATCAAATTCCGTGCACGTGATTCATTGATAGCTATTCAAAAAGTCACCACCCCGCTTCCCCCGAATTAACAGCATCGATTATTAAATCAATTCGCTTCGATCGATCCTACTGTCGGTCACGCAGTAAATTTTCAACTGGTATTGAAACACGTTTGTTCCTAAAAATGATGTCGGCTTCGCAGAAGTTGCAGCCAGTTTCGAGAATTGGATCGTAAACCTTGTTTTCTTAATTATCTCATTCATTGTCGTACATAGCCGCAACCTCGATACTCGTAGCCACGATTACGATGACTAAGAATTTTGTACCACGGTGATCCTGTTAGGTTTACATAAATAGTACGAAATACAGGGTGTCTAGTGAGACGAAGTACCAACGAGACGCCAATTGTCTTCGCGAAACAGTGATTGAAAACGTAGAGTGAAGTTTCTTTCCATTTTGGAAAATAAAATAAATTTTTCCAAACCTCGAACAATCGTAAACTTCGATCTCGTGCGTTTCGGTACGCATTCTCTTTTACCTCTGTCGCGTCCTCGTGTTTGTAAACGTTAAATATAATTTCAAAGAATCACGCGCTAATAGTGCTCCGTTCTCCGAATATCGTTCACCGTGTGAAAGAATCACGACAACATTTATAACAAATACAGAAAAACACCGGATAGTTTATATCCGCAACGAAACATTACAAATAATATAAACCGAACGCACGATCTCGCCAATGGTTATGGTGCAAGAAATACAGCAACGTCGAAGCACCGTTTTCTGTTTGTTTACATATGTCCAAGGCGATAAGACGTTCATGTGACACGACACTTTAAAGACTCGACCTACCAAACATTACTAAACGAATATCTCGAAAACTATTAGCTCGAGGTTAGACGCACCACGATAATTTGATTATGAAAATTCAGAACTCTCTGGATTTCTTTTTTTAAAAAACTGGTCATTTCGTCGAAAGGAACGAACTCGATTCGCGAATCTCGTTTATGGCTTCACCGATAACCGAACCGTTAGCGTCGTATTAGGTAACATTCGAAGCCGAACAAATTTCCCGAACAACATTTTCTTCTATTGTTTAGAGAAACGAAGATATCGAGGTGAGCTCCGTTTCGAGTTGAACACCCCGTATATTGATGCTTTGCGTGGGCCCTTCGACTCTGCGTGGGCGATCGCACACACGCGTGCAGCGTGTCGAGCACGCACGATAAACCGACGTTTTTACCGCGAATGGATGCCGACCCGTTCCATTTCGGTTTCAATAAACTTTAACGACCAAAGGATAGGGTTATCGGAAGCATATTAATTATCAATTTCAACGATAACCGCTCGAGTTCCATGGCACGTATCAGTTGCTTTTAATCAACGTACACTGGTACGATTTCTTCGTAAAAAAAAAAACAAAATTGGCGAACGTCTTGTGCAATTTTGGAAAAATACTTCTCGACTAATATTTTCCACCATATATGATTTTCAAGGTATACAGTTGAGATCCAAACGAAGTGCTTTTGCGATCAATTGTGAACGATGGTCTGAATTGTGAATTATTGTCATATTTGACAATAATTTGTATATTTTGCTAATCCGGTGTGTCCTCTCGTTGAAAAGAATTTGATAACCATTGATTTATAAATCGACGTACGTATCTACCCGTGTTCGTAAGAGGAGGATAATAAGGAAATGTTTCGAAACGTCAGAAAATGAATCACGAGATTGTACTAAATGCAAGGAAAAACGCGGGTTCGAAAAATTACCAATCGACGATACGTTTCCTCGTGAGCGGTGTTACGTAAACATTTGAATAATACGCGAAACACACGTGAATTTCGCTCAAGTGACTTTCCAACGAGTGCGTGAAAACTCTCGCGATATTGAATGTCACGTTGTTCGGCCAGCGTCGAAATGTTCGCGACGTATCATTCGATTTCTTTTCATAAATACAGAGATTGAAAACGAGAACACCGTGTCTCGTTGTACACTCGGAGTGTGTCTATTGAACAGCCGAATTTGCAACGTAGCGAAAATTCTCGTGCAAATATTTCCACGAAATATTCGCGTAACGCGTGAATCGTGGATTCCTCCGGTGTCTTATTTGGCGAAGTCCGAGAGAACGTGCCTATTTTCTCGATATACTATACACGGCTATCGAGAAACAGAGTGGCCATTAAGATACGAACGCGACACATCGTAGATAGAACAACTTCCTTAATTACGAAAGAACTCTCTTTACCTCGTTGGAAACGACCGATAAGGGCCTCGGTGTACCAGGCCAGCTTCTGGATAACGAACGACCTTTTCTCTTCCTCGCGACGACCCGAGGTCGTCCAGTCCGATTCATGTGTTTCAACATCCTGGTGAATCAAAAATTCTTCACGCGTCCCTCGAGCAACTCGTCGACACACTGTTGTCCACTTCCATCGTTGGGCGCGCACTCGCGCGCGTGTGCGTGTGCGTGTGTGTGTTTTCTCCCTTTTCTTTTTTTCTTCGAAAAAGAAGAAGAAGAAAAAAAAAAGACCACCCTCGTTTCTCACGTCATCCTTGTCACGAGTCGCGACACACCGTGAATCGAAATTTCTTACGAATTTTCGAACACCGACGTACAATCACCAACGATCCCTTACGGGTACACTTATCGATTAAACGAGCAAAATCACAATTTCTCCACGGGGTTTTTCCCCCCTTTCACTTTTTAATGCATAGACAGAACCCATAAATCAACCGAAACTATCAATTGCACTGAATCGCCCTTTCACGGTGCTTTCACGTTTCCTCTCTCGCTTCTACGACTCGTTATTGAACGGTAAAAACGAGTTGTATTAAAAGGAAATTAACCGGCAGAGTATTCTCTGGCCGAGCGTCGGAACGAAGAAACGCGTCGAAAGTAAAACTTTCCAAGAGACGCGCACTGTCCGTCCTTGTTTATTGTGGTACACTGGGACACGTCACTGATAGGTCACCGAGAGTCGTCGATCGACGACCAAACATTCGCCGAGATTGGTCGGTTTGTATCAAGGTCGAGATATCGTTGGTACCTCCCTGAAAGGAACGTCGCGCGAGCACAGACTGTATATCGACGTATCTAACGCTCGGTCTCGAGCACACCGCGGGTCACGATAAACTGAATCGTTCACGATTCTTGAGGGCCAAAGAGTGACTCGACTGGTCGTCACGTGACTACGCACGCAGTGACGTAGGAAAACGTTACGATACTTCGTTGGCAGATCGTATGGGACACGTAAAATGGAACATGGCGCGATAACGCGTATCACGAACCAATGGAACGTTCAGCGATCGACTTATCGCTCGGTCTTGGATCCTTTTCGAAAATCGGGAACGGTACTTCTTAGCGGGGAGAAAAATCGAATTCGTCGAGGTGAACGAACATTGACAATCGTGACTTGGAGAATTTTACGGATTAACGAACTCTACGATTTTTAATACGTTTAACTACAGAGATAACCGAACGGACCGTGGGAAACGTTGATCAGAGCCGGTCTATGGAAATTTATGAGAACGAAATTATTACATCGCTGATTCTTCCTTTTCATCGTTGTAGCGTGAAATAATGAATATTATTGGCTCGAGTTATCATCGTGGGAGGGAATTTAATACAAAAATATCCGATCGAAATGGAATATTTCACGAAACAGATGTGCATTTCGTAGGAGAAAAAATTTTTTTAACGGTCGAATGAATTTTTCGAAAGGTTTCGATTCGAAATTATCGACGTTTGTTTAAAGTACGACCATTTTTCGGGAATACCGAATCACGATTCAAAGATACTCGACTTTATTTTTTTTTGCGTGGAAATTGTAAACTTATTGCAAGAGTGACGAATAGTACGAACGATAAACGTGTGTTAGTCATGTCAGTTACGTCGAGGAAAAATTACTTTTTAGGTAAAACAGTGGAAGTCGATACTATATTTATGCGATTAGAAGCACGATAGTCTGAACTTTTAAGAAAAACAAAATTTTCCATAGATCGTAGTTCGTTCAAAAATGCACGTAAAACACTACAATGTCTATACAAAAATATACATTGAAATCTCGAAGTGTTTAAATATTAAAAAAGCTGAAACTCTAGAATAATAATAATAATAATCCGTTGTATTACTTGTTTACGCATTTCAATCCGCGCAGGTTCTACATAAAATACACTGACGTACGAAAGTACGAGTATTCGTAAAATGAAAGCGTTACAAAAAAAATCATAACGACACGTCACGACCCATTTATCCTGTTCTCGAACGTGTTATTACAAAATTCAAGTTTCGTATGATTTTTACGAGAACCGAGGACCGTGACACATGGTCGAACACGTGTCATAGAAAGCGAGTCTCGATTAGTGTCGCTGTATCTGGGAAAAATTTAAGACCGAGGCCGAAAAGAGACGGTCCACTCGTAAAGGACCCCACCATGAGTGTTTCAGGACGATTTCTATACAAACTCGACTAAGGTGGTCCTTATCGAATGAAAACAATGTCGACCGAACGAAAGAAAAAATAAATCGAGACACTCCACGGCGAAAGTGCAACCACTCGTGCAGATAAAGAAACAAACGGGCATTAAATACTCGCAAGGCCCAAATAACAAAGGAGTATATCCCTCGCTCCATTTGTTCCGTGGAAAGCACTCTTTCGGAACGTAGCGTGTGTTTCGAAACACCTTGAGCGTCGCAGAAATTGTCAAAAGACGTTGATAGGACGTTAATCCTACCTGTACCACAGCGCTACAAAGCGTAACGATGATACAACCCGGTATTAGTTAACGACGTCAAGCTGCTCCAAAGGAATCTAATCCCATTACGTGTAACAACGTACGTTGTCAGGGAACTGTATTCACGGTAACAAAATAAACCGTGTCGTTCCTCGAGAGCAATAAAATACATTACGTTCCGAATCAACACGTATGTCGAAAAGTTTATAAATTTTCATTTTAGATAATTAATCGAACCGTAGGTTCGCTCCTTTGGTTTATTTACGCTCGGTAGAAAGTTTACGTTCACCGTAACACGATCATAAAACCACGGTAAATGTGCCAGTAATTATAAAAGTAGCCTAGGCACGATATCGCGGACTAGATAAGTTTATCCGTGGTTTTTTTAGCGCAATAAGAACAGTGACGCGATGAAAAAATTTCAATATTTCAGATTACCGAAGAAGATCCAAAGATAGGGGTTGAAATTAAGGATACTCTGTATCGACTCTGTACGAACTCGTACATTATTATCATTGCAGCAACCGTTTGTATTATTATTTTAATTGTCACAAAAATCTATCATCACTTCCTTCGTTATCATCTATAATTCCTAATGGAGAGTCACTTTTTAACTCCCATGAAAAAGTAACCCCAATTTAAAAAAAAAATTAACTACATTTCTCCACTAATTTTAAAGAATAAACAAAAAAATCTACCATTACTTCCATCATTACCATTCACAACCCTTTTTAATCGAAAGAGAGTCACTTTCCATGAAAAAATTACCCCAATTTAAAAAAAAACAATTACACATAGGACGATCAAATCGTCAAACGAACCTCCAATGTTATTCCTCCACATATCCACCGATTGAAAAGAATAAACGAAAAAACTCTACCACCATTACTTCCATCGTTACCGTCCACAAGTCCTCCTAATCGAAAGAGAGTCACTTTCGTACTCCCGACGAGAGATTACTCCAAGCTAGAATTCGTCAAAAAAAATTAACTAGTCCGAGGGTTGATCAAACCGCCAAGAGCGGTGCGAGCGAGGGCCGGCTCGAAAACGACGTGAAACGAGACCGAGAGAAAAATTCTTCGGTCGCGAGTGGCCAGAGGCGGCCAAACAGTGGCCGAGGAGTGGCCCGTCGTGGAAAATTCCCCTGAAATATTTACACGGCAATCTTGAGTGGCTGGGAGCGCGGAGAATTATTAAGATGAATAACACCGGGCCGCGGGAACCCGGAGGATGAAAAATCTAGCGACGGATGCAGTCGCATAAACTGTCTCCGGGGGCCGCGTTACGAGGATTTGTACGCTCGCTACACGGATGCGCGAGCTAAAAATTTCCTCCCGGCCGGACCTCCGCGGGCAAACGTCGGAGGGCTGGCGTCGCGGAGCACGCATATTCATACGCGTTCTCGGCGCCTGTCTACTTTATTTTCGGTTCTTCCTGCAGTTCCTCGTCGCGGCACCATTGGCGTCACGCGAGACCCGAAAAACTCCACGCAAGAAACACCCGTGAAATTCCGCTCCCGACGCGCTGCACCGCCGAGACATCGCTCGTCCCTTTTCCCAGATACGTTCCATCGCGAATCCAACGAACCGTGAACGTTCGATTTCGAATCGATTTCAAAGAAAAAGAAAAACGATTCTTTTTTTAACAGGCTATCGAGAGATTCTTGTATACCGAATGAGAATTCGAATAATACGATGTAAAGATTGAAAAAATATTTATTTTGTGTTCTTGTTTCGCATAGACTTTTAGATTATTTTTACAGATCTGTTCGAGCGCGAATCCAACGAACCGTGAACGTTCGATTTCGAATCGATTTCAAAGAAAAAGAAAAATGGTTCTTTTTTTAAGAGGCTATCGAGCGATTTTTGTATACCGAATTCTGAAGTAATTGAATTATTTTCGACAAGGAGGTTTCAATGTAGTAATGTTTGAGAACTTACTAATGTAGATTGTTGGAATAATATGATGTAAAGATTGAAAAAATATTCTTTTGTATTTTTGTTTCATCATGGACTACTGTTTTAAATTATTTTTCCAGTTCCGTTCGAGTCATGCTCGGACGAACTATGGACTTTCGAATCGATTTCAAAGAAAAAGAAAAACGTTTTCTTTAAAGACTATTGATTGCTGAAGTCGATTTTTCTATACCGAATTCTGGTGCAATTGGATTCTTTTCGCCAAGGAGTCGTAACAATACAATACGAAGATTGATCAAGTATTGTATTTTTTTATATCAATTTTTAATTAACCTTCGTTTTTTTGATTCCATCCCATGTGCCAAATTATTACAGTGTATACCTTAATTCACGGTATACACCGTAACTCACGATTTTTACTACAAGTTTCCCATCAGTCGTGCTTGTATTCACTTCAGAACGTACACAAAGCTATCCTAAAACTCGAATATTAAATTCAATACTTGAACCTACATTCTGAACACAGTAAGAAATAGGGACACGATCCGATTCATCGCGGACAGCGTAACAATAACGATACATTTCACCAACAACAATAAAGCAACGCGCAAAAGAGACGTGCTTCCGTTGCCCAAGTTTGCATCATCCGCGCTCAAAGAGCGCACAATAAACTCCGAGATTTGAACGAGTCACCTAGATAAATTCAACCGATCAAATAGATAACCGTAAACACAGATAACGAACGAAAGCAGGGAAATGGCGTACGAATTACGCCATATCGTTTAAAACAAACTTCCTCCACGATACCAAGGTTTCGATACCCACGGACAATTCTCGACAAAGAACAAGAAAATCGAACAATCCCGAAATACTCGAAAAAGAAATTTCTCGGAGACCGAACGATCAAGTCGAACGCTCCCGGTCGCGAATATTCCAAAGAGGGTGTACTTTCGAGGCTACCTTATCCAACGCGCGAGAATCCAGAGGATTTCCAACGAAAATCGACGAAATAGCCGATCGCGAGACGTCCACCGGCTCGAATGAAACTTCGAGCTCACGGTCCACTTGTTCGCGCGTAAAATTCCGTATCACGGCTCCTCCTCGAGTTCCCGTGGAACGTTCGTCAACGAATAGAAACGCGTCCAGAGTTGAATCGGTTACCCAGAAACCGATCGAAGCTCTCTCGCGACACGAGAAATCCCGTTTCAGCGATTCCGTCCAAGCCGATCGGAAGACGAAACGCGACTGGTGCCGTTTGTCTGGTGTACGAACGATAAGCCCGCTATCTTCACCACGGATGTTAATTTTTCTTCACGCGGCTTTTTTCCCTCCTTTTCCATGTCGTCGCGTGTACCAACGCACACGCTTCGGCCGCGATCGCGGCAACCGAGGAGGAGAGACGTCTCTATCTCGTGAAACGGGACTAAGTGTCAGCCGCAATGAGTTTCGAAACCCGACTTAAAATACCATCATCCCTATCCACGATGGGAAAAAAGTCCCTACCATTGGGGTTCTGGGTAGCTTCGAATTCGATTTCTGGGATCTAGACGGTGCCGGGAACACCGACGTTCCATTTACGACAAATCGGCTATTCTCGAGCCAGTCGTCGGGGAGGATTTTCCGAATATCGAACGACAGATTTAACGTAAAGCGTAAGGGACCACCGATACGACCGATTGAATTTTAGGGGATCGTTGAACGTTTCAATTATCGTTTCGAATCGTCTTTGGTAACGGTTACGATGGGAACGATTGACTGGGAATACGTTTATCGGTTCGTGTACTTTTCTTGGTAAGAGAGTTCGATCAATGGTCAATACGGTAGATCGTTTTACGTATAATCATTTAGGTAGAAGTTCAACGAAGACGATCCTAACGAAAGATCGAAACGTGGAACAGATTGAAATTAAAGTAAGCTCAAGATGGAAGGTTAACGACGCGGAGCAATTTTTAACGATTAAAGACTCTGCCATCTGTATTACCGATGCAATTAATTAACAAACGCGAGTTATATAAATTTCGTAAGATTCGACGAAATTCGAATATAATTGTATTACGTAGCTCGATTTCTTTCGGGTTGGAATTATTTCAAGATCAGGCCTAGCAGTTGAGGAAAAATTGAAAATAATCGAACCTATTTTCACTCGTGGGAATCACTATTTAATAGACACTCGGTAACGGTGGAACATTACTCACGTTGGCACAACGAAGCCACGATCGTCGCTATGCAAGAAAGAAAAGAGAAATGCTATTTTTTGTCATTTACGATCTGTATAATTTCCTGTCCTCGTTCGCTGTTAATAAAACGCGAACTATGCACTATTATCCAGTCTCTTTTTTTCATGTACACGAGCGCAAAGTATGCGTCACGCCGCCGAGCATGTGTGACTGCGAGGCATGAATGGAAAGTTGAGAATTTGACTCGCGCTAGAGTACGTAGACGTCACTACCTGCCTTCGTGGAATTGATAGAGGATCAGTAAATGTATACACGTACCTATTACACGGTTACTTGATATATGTGTCAATTTATGGTACACATCGGCTCTGGTACAACAGGTTCTCTTGTACGTCTTAACGTGGAACAATATACTTTGTTTAAAGTAAACTTCGAAGTAACGGGATACCCGGTTCCTTTCGCTCGAAGTGTAGACGACGAGGAAGACAAAATAAATGTCACACATTTACCAATGACAAAAATAATCATTCTCTCGACGTTATGCCACGTTGAATATAACGATAATAACTACGGAGATGTCGGTATCTCGAGTAACGTTTTTAATTTCTCGTATGCCCTTTACAAGTTTCTAACTAATTTTACAATTTTTAATCCGAGAATTAAAATAAAACGGTCAACGAGTACTGAAATCTGCAAAACGATTTCGGTGTATATTCGTACAAGTTACGCGAAAATTGTTAAGACTTTGTTCCATAATACAAAAGAACCTCCGTAAAAGCAATCTTGGTAGTTACATACGAATTTCTTTCGTTTATGTTAACAAGCGAAAGGCACGGTTGGTCGGCAACAAGTGGCTTCCGTTGGATACAAAAGCAAATCGTTGAGAAAATGCCAATCGTTATCACTGAGGTCAAATACGATCTCCAAGTGGGGATATTAACTCGATACTTCCAGGAACCTTCGGTCCCATTTCCCGCAACTATAGCGATTCTATCGTATACTTCACGACGTATTAAATCTTCGACAGTTCTTTACACTACGTTTGACCTGGACTGGCTCCAAGATCCACGCGAGTTCAATCTTTGCTTCATTATGCGTTACAAAGTCCCATACGCACGGCTTTGAATAGTTTCCGTTACAATTATCGAGGCTCTACTGTACACCTTTTAAATTATTAAATTTTTCACAGTTCTTCACACTATATTTAGCTCAAAGTTAACCCTAAATTAACTCTAAGCTCTCCAGGAATGAAATCTTTGTCTACACATTACAGAGTTCCATATTTATAGTTTTAAATCTTTCCAGTTGCGATTATCGAGGTTCTACCATACACCTTTCAAATTATTAAATCTTCCACAGTTTTTCACGCCATATTCTGCTCAAAGTTAACCCTAAACTAACTCTAAGCTCTCCACGAATAAAATCTTTGCCTACGCCTTCCAGAGTTCCATATATACAGTTTTAAATCTTTCCAGTTGCAACTATCGAAACTCGTACACCTCTCGTACCGTGAAATCTTCCACAGTTTTTCACGCCACGTCCAATGTTTAACCCGGACCAACTCCAAGCACTCCACCGTCCCAATTTCTGTCTCGTTAACACAGACTCTCTAACCACAGAGTCCCGGTCCAAATCACTGACTGGGTTTTCTGTTGCAGCTATGGAGCCACCTTAACGCGCAACGACCATTCCGTTTCATCTCGGGGAACGATGGGTCCCGGATAGGACGCAATGGCACAGCCAATCTTTAATGTGTATTGTACGGCGGGCAAAGCGCAGCCTATAATCAGTCGAGCGTGCTGTGCGATAGTATTGGTCGGTGTTCGTCAATGCACCAGCGGAGGAGTGTGGGCAGGTTCACGTCGGGCTGCGTGCTGCAGGTGCATCGAGAGAGTCGCGCAGCAAGGAAAAAGATCTGGGTCGAGTGTGTACGCTTCAACGGCTGTTCCCGTTGCCGCAACGGAATGTTAAATGCGTCGTTTTTATTGTTAAACGCGATTGCGAAACCGCGTGTTGCGCATGATTATCGAGCGTGCGACCAGCCCCATCGGAGAAAGCGACAAACCCGTGGCGATTTTCGTAACTCGAATTCGATGTTTCCGGGTTTGCTGACCACACACCGAGAAAGAAAACACGCGTCTAGTGTTCAACCCTGAAGAAACGAACAACTGGCCCGATAACGTCGCGCGGCGTATCGCGTACGTTCGCGACGAAAATCGAGCCGGCTCGTTTCTCCAAGTGAAAGGGTTGATTTCGTCGACAAAGCGTAGTTTCTTGCCGCCGGCGAGCGTAATACTTAATTAAAGGCTTAAGAAACTGCCAAGTGCCCGAGATTTTCTTCTCGAGGCCCGTGGAACCAGCTAAGTTTTATTAATTTCGCCAACGATTCGGCCCCGCCACCGACGAAACTTAATTATTGCATTGTTCCGAATGGTTCCGACGAAAGATTTCATTTCGTACTCGGTGTTATTATTCTTAACGGAGTGGAGATCTTCGTGGGGTGTACGTGGAAAGTATTCGAGTTGCGGGGGGATGCATTCGAGTGGAAATAAAAAATTGTAAAGACTTCGCGCTTTAATTAAGCAAATAATCGTGATGTTCAACTTGGAGAAAGTTTACTCGTACTTTGTCACGAATACTTTCGATAAAAGATTTAATACTCGGTGTTATTATTCTTGGAGGAGTATAGAGACTTTTAGAGGAGTGGAGATGTACCGAACTGAAAATCATGAAGTAAAGACTTCGAGCTTTAATTAGAAAAAAATATCACGATTTTACAGTGGCTCGAAAATTGACAATTTTTCGGTCAATAATCATCGATTCTTTAATTTTACCGACAAGCTTACATGGCGAGTGTAAAATCGACTTCAAATATAGTATGAAAATAAACGATCAAAGTGCAAGAGAAACGTTATTGAGAGGGTATAAATTATTTCAACGAGTTTCGAAAGAAACTGGTGAACCAGAGAGAAAATTTAAGATACGCGATGTGCGGCGTGAGATAAAAAAAACAGAAGGAAATTTCCTAAGTGTTCTAAGTGGAGTACTAAGTTTAAAGAGTTCTCAAATTTTTTTCCAAGACCTTGGCTATTTAAAAATTTAAACACAAACGTCAAGTAGACTAAAACTCTAGGCTCTTCGAATATAAACAGATTTACGTAGAGTCGTGGGAACAGAGTTGCATAGAATGGCACATCCTTTGAAATGACTCGATTTAATTTATATGTAATAAATCGTAAGAACGTTGAATATTTTCTAAAGGTACGCGATCAACGATATAGTAACGACTTAAAATAGAACAGTAGGCGCTCCGAGCGAGGAAACGTTACTTATTTACTCTTCCTTCTATTCTTATGTATTACACACGATGCTCGATACATACGCATCCATTGTGTGACTCATTAATTAAAAGGAAAATTAAAGACTCGTCGGTACGTATAGTATACGAAGGCACGTAGCTTCCTTACGTGTGCTAGTTCCGGTGTTTCCGGTGAATAACTTGAGAAATATCCGGAAGTCTTGCGGCGTACGTTCCGGGCTAAACACGTTAACAACTCGAGTCATTCGCTAATTAAATTTCCTCGTCGCCGATACAACTATTCCTCTCAGGATTCGAAGTATTCGGGTTAACGTTGATAAAAATACGAGCACCGTTTTTGCTGTCTCGCAGCGGGAACTTTTTATGCAAATTTCACGACCCGAATCGATACGAACAGTAACCGTGCAAGAGAGAAATCGTACGTTTTTAATTTCTCCGATACACGCGAAACGTTCAACGTTAATTATGGCCCGTTAATAGGAACATCGAAATTAACATTTGCGCATCGATCGATCAAACGTGACACTTTATTCGATACTTCGAACAATGAACAGGTACAGTTCGTAGAAATTATTCTCGTACGGAAGAAAATACGTAAACAGTGGATAATAATTTAACGAAAATTTCAGCTGAGATCGACGAGAGATTTTATCGTAGACTCGAGAGTACAGGACGATCGTCTTTATTCGAGCAGGAACTACGATCGAGCGGAAGTTGACACATAATTATTCAGCATTCGGAAGGAAACCGTGCAGATTATGCAATATGCCCTAATCGTTAAGTAGAAGGACATTGGACTAAACGTCGAACGGAGTTTCACGGCACACTGTACCGTTATTAATTACAAATTGTAATTATTAAACGAGTAAATATTAAAAGTACACGGAATTAAATTAATGAATATTAAAAGTAGATGGATATTGAACAAATACGCGTTAAGAGTACATAAACATTGAACCAATGAATTATAATCTTGCGTACATTAATGTTACGTTTAATATAAATATATTTCTAGAAATGCGTCGCCTCGTGTTCAAATATTAACGAAATATTTCAGAATATCGATACGGAGAGGACAATTTTTAAAATATGTTTTAAAAGATTCTGTACAGTAGAGTAAAAATTCATTCAATTCGAATATTCACTATACATTTCCTACGTATAGTTCACCAAAGAGTCTTTCCTCGTACAAAAATATGCAAATGGAGCCAAATATTCGAACTTTCAATAATACTGGATGATCAAATAATAATCAAATAATACACACGTGGAAACATTCGTAGTTCTATCGTCTCGTTCTACGTTACAAATACGTTTGAAATTTCCAAAGTAGTCCAACTATTCGCGTAATTCAAACTTGGCAAACTCTTTCGAACTTTCATTCGAACAACCAACGAATTCTTCTCGACGAAAACTTTTTTCCATTTCGAATTCTGCGTGCTCGATGAGCTCCATCGACGAGGGGTCGAATTACCACAAAAATAATTTCGTCCACCGAGAGTTAATCCCGCATTGCGCACGATCAGTTTCAGTTTACCTTCGGCCACCATCGGGACACTCGGTGATACGCGAGACTCGTTTAGTGTGGGAGTAAGCGCGCGAAAGTGTTTCGATAAACGCGCGTAACTCGATCGTATCGCGTTATTCGACGGTCCACCACGTTAAATGTGTCATTTCGACCCCTTAACTCCTTGCCCCACGATTTCAATTTCGACAACGCGTTTTATTATCAACAAAGTCGGTCACAACTCTCGCTGTCCTTACAAAGAAGAAATTTTCTTTTCGAAGACGCTATATTAGGGTTTCAGGGTTTCTTTTCAATATTTTCAAGAGAATATATTTAAAGATACGAATGTGGAGAAAATTCACCCGTGGTTCTTATGTTTGTCACGTCTCTCGACTCTTGGCTCTCTTACGTATATATTGGTATATAAACATTGATAAATTCGAACCTCGAAATCGAGTCGACGTTCGTATTTCTCTTTTCGGTTACGCAGGAAAATTTTTTTGCACACGACAAAAAGAAACAAATTTTGATTGCGAAAACTACAATGTCGACTTACGTGCAGTTCCATGCTTCGAAATGTACCGTACGGTTATAAATGATCAACTCCGAATTACGTGTTTACATTGACAAAGAAATTTATCTCTCGCGCTTGTAGAAACAATTACACTTTTCGTACTCGGTGTAAGGTTACGAGTTCGTCACGAGAGATAGGATATTAAAATTAACAAAGTGAGAAATCTGATAACAAGAAAATTACAAAATTGTATCGTTTTCAGTATCTAAATCCAAAAGAACGCGAGCGTTAAGGGGTTAATTGGTTTCCAACGAGCGAGGAAACGCGGACGGTTGACTTTCCGCGAATCACGCGAGTTCAAAGAGCCCGCCAAAGTATAAACGACGCGTACCAGGGCGCGCGTTGGCCCGGTATACTCGCTTCGAGGAGAAAGGAAGCGGAGGACGCGTCTGAGCCTTGATTTCGAGGAGTCCAAGCCGTGGGCCGGAAGTCGATCGTCTTGGAACGCGGTTTTAAAAAGAAAGGGAAATAGGACAGCCCGGGTGGCGCTCCGATTCAACGGCGTAAGTAAACCGGGTCGCAAATCGCGTTGATATGAATTCTTAATACGTCACGATGAACTCGTATCTCGTCGGTGAAATTAAATTTAACTTTCCACGTTTGAAATTCGTTCGTTTGAAATTCCGTTACGAAACGTTTTTCAATCTTTCCGCTGTCCGTCCATCGATGAAAACACGAACGAAACGGCCAATTTATTCGCGCGATCTATTTCGTTTGTCTTCCGCAACCTGGAAACGAATCGATTAAAATATCGGGAGCACGCACGGGCCGTCCAGAATTTCGTATAAAAAACCCCTCTTGATTTTTAACATTACATCAATTATCGGAGGTAGCGTGAATCGTAATATTCGTTGATCTAGAGTCGTCGCGATTATTATTTTTCAACGACGAGTAACGATATCGTCGATCGAACCGGGAGAGTCAAACAAGAGATCTCTTGTGACCGAATCTCGTGACAAAGAGCTATTTAAAGATGGACTTTACTAGCTCCATTCACTGTGCCTTGCTACGTTCCACCGAATCCCTGTTGTAACGTATAATAAATATACTGGGTGAAAGGCTTTCAGATCGTTACGGTCAAAGTTCACGCGCGCGGTTCCAACGGGGCGAGGAATGATCGAATCTAGAATATTTTTGACACCGAGCGCACCAGAGGTATTTTAATTATCGTTCGTTGACTTTCGTCGATCGATAAAGAATACGAGACAACCGTCGCGTTGAATTTACATAATAAGAAACATCGAAAGAAAACTTCTCGGTAGATTGAGAACAAGATGTCGCGATAATATCGCGACAGATTCGCGAAATTTATAATACGAGTACCGTTCGACAACATCGGACGAATAATAAGTCTCCGTTACCATAAGACCGGATAAAAGAAGGGAGAACGAGATCTTGGGTAAAGAAAAAATACTTCACGACGCAAGGACGTTATTAACTTAACCCCGAAATGAAAATATAGAGTTATTCGGTCAAGGTTCGTTCAGACTTGTTCACCAGCTCCATCAACAACAGTAATAGTAATTTAAAACTGTAAAAATGTACATTTTAAATTGACAATATCCCTAGACGAGTTCTTGTAATTTTCCAACGTCATTTTCCTAGAAACGATAGTATTCGGCGGGAAATTTAATTAATCTCAGCGTACCACGCTAAAACGCAATCGTCGTCGAGGAATGTATCGCAACCCGGAAAAATGTTCCTTCCGTCCCGATGATTGTTAGTTCTTCAACGCAGTTTCATTCATAATTCCACGTATCGGTATCACGTGTTACGCAACACGTGCATAGTTGTTCGTCATCGATGAAACGTTATCGATTCGAGGTGTCCTTCGAATCCGAGTACCAGAACGCGTTGCGGTAATTGGTACCGAGTGTCGCGGATTTCGAAAATGAAAAAAAAAAAAAGAAGATAAAAAAATCCAATAGACGGAATACCTTCGTCGTGGCAGTCTCGGTATAGGCTCACTACATTTTTGTCTGGGCGACGATTTATTTTAAGACCCGAACCTCCGGCTCTTTAACTTTCTTTTCCCTCTTTCCATTCCGGCAGAAGTCGCTCCGCGCACGTGTTTTCGCGTGCAAACCTATGGCTGAGACCCGTCGCCCCCCTCCCACCAAAGGCCATTAACCATAAGGAACTATAAAACCGTATTTACGTTTCGAGTAGCGTGTCTCTTTGTGCGAGCGAGACACGTTAAATCAACCGCGTACGCTTCGCATAATTGATGCGTGACAGTGAACAGTGATCCGGTGTTCAACGAGTTCCTTTTACTTTCGACGATTTGCTCAAACTGTGACTCGCGAAGAATGCTATTCGTCACTTTTTAAACGATGTGTGCCGCCGCGGTTGCAGCAACGAGTGCACGTCTCGTTTCACGACAGCGCTCAATTAAAATCGATTAATTTATGGATGCCAGAAGCGCGCCTGTTCAACGCCAAGAACCTCTGGGGTCTCGACTGACCCTGCCTAGGATAACCCAGTTCAGACCACTTGTGAAATTTTCTTGAAATTTTGGTTTAGATTAATTCAGAAATTTCGGTTAGATCGATCCAAATTTGACGGTAAATTGTGAGTAAAAGTGAACAAATTTTAAGTATGGATTTTAAAGGTTTTGAGTATACGATTTTTGATGATTTTTTGTAAACATAGATCTATAATAATTGATAATTATTTTGTGTTTAGTTCTTCTGCTTGCTGAGATATTGTCATTTTTATATTTTGTGGGTTTTTGAAACTCCTGCGTTTAAATATTTTTTCACCTTTTCTAAAAATTTTATATTTGCAATATTTCTAATATAAATCGAGAATATTTTTACCGATATATTATTACGTATTTGTTAGACGATACAGCGGAAACACGATCGTTGTACTAACTTTAATTATGTATCAACTTCGTCCAATTTAGAGAACTTTACCCTATATTCATTATAGTTTATTTTGAGTATTTTAATATATCGATTACTGTGTCAAACATGCAAATTGTTACATTATATTAAAAATCAGGAGAATACACCATAGTAGTATTTATTATCCTGAAACAATGTGGAGCAAATATAAATTTTAAATTATTTTTATAGCCTTTCGGCAAGTCTTTCGCAAAAACTTTCTATTTTACGCAGCTTTAAAACAGCCGATTACTTTTATTACGTGGGTTATTTATGATCGTATGTTTTATTTATCGTGAATAACTATAGCATGTAATGTAGCAACACTTCTTACAAAGAACAATTTTTTTACCTTCAAATGCTACAACTTCGTTTAATACAAACTTAAACGGGGATCGAATTTAACTTGAAAAATGGTTTTAAACGATCCCAGTTTTCAAACTTTTCGGGAAGACAAAGTAAAATGGTACAAGAAAAATGGCCTCGTGAATATCGAACTCCTATGATGGATTAAATTCAATTATATGCATTACTGGAAATGAATGTTCGAATTGTCTACATCTTTCAACGTTAAAAAATATTCTTTCGCGCCACCCCTTAATTTGTAAAACGCCTCCTTTGGAAAACATTGGATTAAAGTGTAAACCTTGAATAAATATCGGCGATATTTTTTGAAACCTTCGTTTTCGTTTTTATCCAAGACCGATTGCAGACTATAAAAAATCTACCGAGCCAAGAAGCAAAGAAATCTTTGTACTTACGAGTAATATAAAACTTCAAGATTTTCACGAGTATTTGCGCAAATAAAAAACGAATAAAAACGTTCCATTGATGCTAGTTCCAATGTAGAAAGTTTAACAGGTTCAAGGTTCACAAATACGAATCTTGTTTAATTTCGAGATACGGTACCAGTTAGGCTCGTTAAGAGTTCAGTTTACGATGACTTATTACGATTTTCAAGGCTACGATAGAGACGACGTTAAAGATGGAGGTCGCGATACGTGAATCGCTAATGAGCAGAAGTTGAATCCTAGAAAATCTTAATTAGAATTTGGATTTCTCCGGACTACGAACAAATAATTCCTCTGTAAAATTCAGTTGCATTAAATGAAAGTGGTAAGTTATTTCATTGTCAAGTGAATATAGAAAACGAACGAAACTGTATTAATTTCCAACAA
The DNA here is from genome assembly GCF_051014685.1 of Ptiloglossa arizonensis. Lineage (NCBI taxonomy): Eukaryota > Metazoa > Arthropoda > Insecta > Hymenoptera > Colletidae > Ptiloglossa > Ptiloglossa arizonensis. The sequence continues at coordinate 13,661,928 of NC_135055.1, forward strand.
AGATCGGTAAACAGAAACAGTGAAGTACAATTTGATGATTTTTCAATATATGTTGTTCTTCGGTTGTCAATTAATTAAGATAAAAGTCTTTCGTGGATTTTATTGCCAACACGATACATTTTGTTTCTATCTATTGTTTTTCAAACAACCACCGCCTGGCGACACCCGATAATTGGTATTACTCATGCTTCTGCATAATAATTTAGGTATCGCGACTGATAGCGAACTAATTAGCTCCGAACACAGTAAATTTTATCCAAATGACTTTTCGTAGTATCGTGAGTTCCACATTACATTTTATTTATTTATTCATATTTCTGTTCATTGATTCTTCGAATCAATTTCAATCAAATGGAGCTCTCAATCACACCAACAATCATAAATGCCAACGATCGAAATTTTCTCATATTGTCCGTCCCTAATCAAAATTCTAACAAAAAAATCAATTCTTCTTCCCGAAGAAACTCACCACTTTAATATCAATTAAAGAGAAACTAATCCTCTGCACCGATCTACCTACATTGTTTCTCTTAATACCAAGTATCACATGTGATCAGTATTAAAATATTAAAACGAACAATAATGCTCGTTTTAAGGAATTAAAGTCTGTCGCAACAGCCACTGAACAAACAACGTAAAACAACTGAATATCATAAATTGTTGAACATTTTATAAATCTCTCTCTATATATACACTTCGTAATATTAAAATACATTGATATTCTAAACGTCCAATTCGTGAAATTTGTTAAGACTCGATAAAGGAACACCTGTACACCTTAAATTATTTGTTTTCTTCATCAGGTGAGTTTTGCTTCGGTAAACGAGTGCAATGGAGTTACATTGTCCATAGATAAAATCGAATTCCAAGGTGGAGTAATTTTTGTAATCGGTCGAGTCATGGTGTCGATTTTGCGCGAGCTTCCTGCACGGGGAGATCCTCATGGTGAATTCTTAGCCGTGAACACGCTTACGCACGACGGATGTGGCGGTGCACACTTAATTCGTCTCTTACGTAAATTCGCGTTTAACATCCTCCGCGATGCAAGAAACTCTGCCATTGACGCCTCGAGGATGAACGAGGTTCCTTTTCTCCGAATACGAATCCCTGGCATACGCTATTAATTAAGATCTGGCTGACTTAACGAAGTAATTCCCATTAATTATTTTGTTCCCTGCCGCGGAAACCCCGTTTCTTCTAATTAGGTCCCCGATGGAAAATTCCCCCTATTTAACGAATTTTAATAATCCCTCGCCGGGATTAAGTACGATTTGCGCGCATTGTGAACGCGTATTCATTTTCTTGAGATTAAAATTCCTCGACTCTTCTCCAAGCTGAGAATCGTTTTTTTTTTCTTTTCTTTTTCGTAGTTCCTGCAAATATTTCTTTACGTTTGTCGAGTAAACAAGTGTTTTCTTGGTATCGGTGAAAGGAAAGTTCCTTTCGCGCAGACCGAAAAATAATCCATTTCTCATCTTTTTGGGAATTTAGATGATCTTTTTCGATTGTCTCGAAGACGATCACAAATTGTTGCTTCGAAATACTCAATATTAAATGTTAGGGTTACAATCGTCGTTGTTGAATTTAATTTAAAATTTCTGTCCTATGATTCTGAAAGATAAGTGTGGGAATATCTCGATAAGTATTCGTGGAAAGAAATGAAATAAATTGTACAAAATTTCCAAGCAGAGGTAATAGCTTCGAAATATATTATATATATAAAAATAAAAATATTTGAAACGATATTTGGGAAATATTTTCAGTGTCCATTTGCGGGTTACGTTAAGCTTGCAACGTTCTACTGAGCGATATAACATTTGAATAATTCCAGGGGATTCAGCCCAGACGGTGACGCTACAGCTAGGCGCCTGACGTCGATTCATCAGCGTCGATAAGCTTCTTGAAAAATGCATCTGTCGTCGCGGACGCCTCGTATCGAAGGATAAAGCGAGCACACCCGTTACGCAATTAACGCCCGCATCCTGCACAACAATCTACTTGAATTGTCTCGGGTTTCGCTTCTTACTAGCTGAACGCTGACAATGGCGATCGAAAGATCAATAGCGAGGGAATTGTCAAGAAAAATCCATTAAAAAAAAAAGAAACAGCACAGTCGACTGTTCGAATCGATGCAAAGTACCATTCACGGATGTTCGAATGAAATTAACTAATCGTTTGGAACCACAGTTTTTAAATACCCACGTAAGATTTCTGTTTACACAATTTGTATAAAATTCCTTGGGTCTCGAGTAAAAGTTTCAGAGAAAGTAATGCACCTGTGCTATAAATAATAAGTAAATGTAGAAACTTAAAACGACAGAATGTAGAACAACACTGTCGGTGTTTTAAAGTATCATTTTAAAGTAAAATAATTGGAAAAGGAGCTTTCGATGAAACGAAACTTGGTACGAATATATAAATTTTTGTCGTTTCGATGCGGTCGTGCGCTTATTTAAATTTCAAGCAAATACATATGTAACGTCGCAGACACGGATTGTAAATAATGCATGAAATTATGCAAGCTGCAGATACACGCATCTTTAAATACAGAAATGAAACTTTATCGATGCATTTCGTTAAGAATTGAATCCTTCGATTTCAGATATTTGGAATCTTAAATAACTATCGATCGATAATACGTGATATCCACAAATGTGAATTTTCCAATATAAAATATATTAATTGCCAACGACTGAAAATTGATTACACCGCCGCGAGAGGAAGAATTGAACTTGTACAGAATCCATAGTGTAATTACCAAATATTTTTTCTCTGTTAATAAACCCTTTAACAATTCGTAGAAGAGCTTACCGACCAGCTTGTCCAACCAGAATTCAATTAATTCAAAGTATTATACGTATTAAATACCGTCGATTCTAATTATTCACACGAAGAACCACGAATACCAAAAGGCTACCTGCGAACGACTAAAAACTAATTACAACGCCGTGATGGGGGAGGGGGGAATGAAAAAAACTGGAGTAGCGCACAATGATCGACAACGCGGAATCACTTATTAATTGACGTCCAATTATCGACCCTTCGCGATACCGCGTTCGAGACCGATAAACACGCCTTCAGTTCCTGGTTTCTTTCCAATACACAGATAACCGAGCGGTATAAATAGTGCATTGTAATTACGGAACGGAGCTTTACGTTGGTCTGTTAATTCGAAAGCTATTCGAAACGGGAGCGGCAAAAATTGCTTTTATTGCGGGGAACTGATCCCCGCCACGTTGCACCGCTAAAATAATCTCTGGAACGGTAAATTTTTTTTAACGCGACCTCGCGAGTTCAGCATCCGGCTTTTCTCCGCTATCGCGTAAAATTTAATGCACCCGGTTACCCGTGGTTCGCGTGGGGTACCTATTGGTCATTAAAAATTGCAATTACGGTACGGTTTGTTATTTTTAGCATATATATATATATCGGAATAACAGAACCATTAAGCGATTACCGGGAACACCCGAGACTAAATTCCATCGCGGGCGCTCAATCTTAGCGGTTCTACGCGATACGAAGAAAATATACTTTCTAATTTACCAATTGTACACTTTGCTCGAATTATACGCTTAATTGGAACAGTATCGTCGATATTATTCGAGGTATCCGAATAATATCGATAATATTGACGCGACGATACTCAGGGTGCATCGCTGCAGGCAAGATGCAACGATAATGGAATACGAGACGAGCACGGTGCTACGATGCTTGCAATCGATGAATGCAATCGACAGAACGATACACTTTGATCGACTGGACCGATAATGATAAATCAAAGAACGCGATCGATATATCGGCGCGATGAAATCCGGATTACGATTGCGGAATATTGAATTGAATATGTTGATATATTTTCAAAGATAAAATTGATACAAACTATTGATATCGATGGGGTCGATATATCGGAGAATATCGATGCGATAGGGTCGATGTATCTAAGAAGATCTATACGATAGAGTTCATATCTCTGAGAATGTCGATACGATACAATCGATGTAAGAATATCGTCACGAAGGAATTAACACGATTCGTGTCGATATAAAAGTATCGTAAAATTATTACTGTTATTTATTATTATTTTCTCTTTGTGTTCTAAATGGTTGTGTCCCCTCGTTAATAAGTAAATAATAATAATCGTAGAATCGACGTAAGAGTACCGATACTTCGGATCGATACGAAGATACCGATACATCGATCGATGAAGAATATATTATCTCGAATCGATATTCCTTGTTCGAAAAATCGATGTACCGATTCGACGAAACCGATTCAACGATATCGTTAAAATCGGTACAAGAACGTATCGAACATAACCGTCGTAACGAAATCGGTATAAGAATCACGGCACGTATCGATACGACGAGATCGATACAAATGCACACGGAGTACCGAGAAAATGATATCGATAAACGATCGAAAAGAAAAAGTCGACGAAATCCACAAAACCGTATCAAGGAACAGGTTGTTACGAATTACGCGAACGCACTCCACCGTCCCAAATGTACAATCCTTAAATCTCCATCCACGGAAAAGGGCCATTAGAATAATTAAGAGCGTTGGCGGTGCAGATTTACAGCGACTTCATCGCGTTCACGTCTCTTTGAACGACCCGTTCGCCATTCGATTCACTTCGCTTCCTATCGAAAAGCGGCGGCGCCTCGCGCGTTTTCGTTTCCAGACGAGGAACGGGTTTCCCCTTTAAATATGCACGTTCGAGCGAGTTTAACTCGCCCACGGGAGAAGCTTTGATATTCCCCGCTTTGAAATTTTCATTAACCCGCTGTTTGCCGATCAACAAGTCCAATTAATCGTAATGTTTGCCGTTTGCTCGCACGTACAACCCGTGCCCGTTTTTCCCGCGAGTTTTCTACTTATTGCACTTCCGTGCGATGCATTTCTACACGAGACACCGAGTGTACTGTATTTCTGTGGGTTTTCCATTTATTGTACTTCCGTGCGATGCATTTCTACTCGAGACACCGAGTGTACTGTATTCACGCACCGTGGAAAGAATTTCCGGAAAATTTACGTTTTTCCGTGGGTTTTACATTTATTGCATTTCCGTACGATGCAATTTTTACGCGAAACACCGAACGTAGAGTACTCACGCACCGTGGAAAGAGTTTTTGGAAAATTTCTGTTTTTCCGTGGGTTTTCCATTTATTGCACTTCCGTAGGATGCATTTCTACGGAAGTGCAATTCTACGCGAGACATCGAGTGTACTATATTCACGCTTCGAGGAAAGAATTTCCGGAAAATTTCTGTTTTTCCGTGGATTTTCCACTTATTGCACTTCCGTAGAATGCATTTCTACACGAAACACCGAATGTACTGTATTCGCGCTTCGAGAAAAGAATTTCTGTTTTTCCATGGGTTTTCCACTTACTGCATTTCTGTAGGATGCGTTTCTACGCGAAACACCGAATGTAGAGTATTTACGCTTCGAGAAAAGAATTTCTGTTTTTCCGTGGGTTTTCCACTTATTGCATTTCCATAGGATGCATTTTTACGCGAAACACCGAATGTAGAGTATTCACGCTCCGAGGAAAGAATTTCTGGAAAATTTCTGTTTTTCCATGGGTTTTCCATTTATTGCACTTCCGTAGGATGCATCTCTACGCGAGATACCGAGTGTACTATATTTACGTTTCAAGGAAAGAGTTTTTGGAAAGTTTCTGTTTTTCCGTGGGTTTTCCATTTATTGCACTTCCGTAGGATGCATTTTTACGCGAGACACCGAGTGTACACAGTATCCACGTTCCGAGGAAATAGTTTCCGGAAAGCTTGCGTTTCTTGCATCGATCTTCGTGCGAGGAATGAGTCAGTAATTTTTCTCGACAAAGGAACGCGCATCTAAATGTTGTTACGAATCAACCGTTGATGCGGTGCAAGGTATTAAAATGTCCAACGGACGTGCTCCACTTAATAAATCATGTTGTTGCAACTCGCGTAACAATAAAATGTGTCACCCGGATTTTTCTGATAAGGCGAAACGTCTGGTGACTCACGACTACCGAACGAATCTCAACGAGACTTTAGCTCGAGGTACAACGCTGTTTATGGAGCTATCGGTTAAAAATAAAAACAACGTTCGCGGAACTTGTGCAGACTAACGAGGATGTATGTTCCATTGATTTTTTTCAAAGCAATCCGGTCAAACGAAACACACGCGGTGTTCGAAAAGCTTCGTTTGTTTACCGAATTCCATTTCTCGAGTATTTTAGGTTTACGAAAAATATTCAAACGACCTCGAGCTTTTTAAATAATACTACGGGGCTATCGAGTAGTTTTACAGTCGATGGAAAATCGATTTTTACGCAACGTCGGTAGTAAAAGTGATAATACTTCGTTTTAAGGATTTACGCGATCGTCGGTAGTAAAAAGTGATAATACTTCGTTACAACAACGCGGACGATGTTTATTTGAAAATTTGCTCGTTTTATCGATTTCTATTCGAATGCAATTTTTTTTTTTTGAGATCAAACAAATGATTTCTGTTCGAAAAATCGATTCCAGGGGAAAGAAGATTGAAGCGATCTCGTACTTTACGAAAATTGTTTTTCACCGGCTAATTTGTCGCTCGCGGTCCATATTAATGAAAAATGAATTCGCGTCGCTTGTAACGCACTCGTTTATCCATAATTTGTGAAAAAAAAAAAAAAAACATCTCTCATTTTCTTCGTGCAGAATGTCGATGTTAAATCAACCGCCTGTTATAAACACTTCGGAAGCGAAGTGCTTTTGACGTCACGATATTAATGAGGAATAATTATAAGCGGATTCTCATTGTGCTGGGTAATTTACATGGATTTACTCGTGCACGAATTTTCCACGGCCGGCAGACAGTTTCCGAACTCTAATCGAATTCCGCGGTACGGCAATTTATAATAGCCTATTTATTATGTAAAACGTAAACTTGAGATGTATAAATATTGCGAGCGAACCGACGACGAAGAACAAACATTTTGGGAAATCAGCTCGAAGTAACTTTGGTGTAACCTAAAATCGATCTTGAAATCGAGCTCGAAATAAACTTGACGTGACCCCAAAATGATCTGGAAATAATGACTTTGTACGACCTCGAAACAAAGCTCGATTCAACCTTAAAACAATCTTGAACAATTGTGCGTATTACGTTTCCTCGAATCGCGCAACAATTTCTATTATTTTTATATATTAACAATTGCAAAGGACACAAGTTGAGGTGTCCACAATAAATGGAATATATAATAAAATAATTTTGTTTTTCAACACTTTGGTTACCACTGAGTATCTATCATTTGACGAAATACTTTAGTATAACTTATTTTTTCATTATAAATATTTAGTCCTCGTCAATTACTATTAGTAAATTGTGTAATACTTTCCAGAGCTTATCCAATAGTTTAATATTTTCCCTAAAATATATTTTTAATATCCTCCCATTGTCTCTTGGTACGATTAGTACAAACAAGTCCTTTGTGTCTAATGGTTTAATATTTTTACCTACTAACCCTCTTTACGGTTAATAATTCCTTCGTGCTTGGAACTATACAGAAATCGTACAATACACACACATTACATAAATTTTCTACATTTTAGAAAATCTACTATACCTACTGTACATGCCCCGATAACTGTCACTGTCCCTGTAACTGCCATTTAAACTATTTCATTCAATAACGGAATAATGTGCGTTGAATCGCGAACGAAACAATTTCGATATTAAATTTGAAAATCATTTCCACGTAACAATAAATCGACATTGCGTATTTGTTTATACCCAATGTTTAAAAAGAAAATATTAAAAGGCAATATCTTCACCATTCATTTTCTACCTGTTACACAAACTGAACCGTCAATATGTAACGACCGTTTCTACCCAACCGACAACATTTCAAGGGACGGTAACAGCGACATTCGACTTCGTTTTCGATCAATTAGCAATCGACTCTTCGTGTTCGATTTACGAAAAAATGTCCACAAATGAAAGAGACTACGAGCGATGTGGTGCTCCAATCTGGAACGACTTTTGCGGTAACTTTTGAAATAATTAAACGAATTGACGCGATCGAGTTGAAGTGACGGTAATTGGAGCGTCTGTCCCGTTCGAAAATTCGTCTTCGAGAGACAACTCGTTGATGGTGTTCGATGACAGGTCGTCGACCAGCAGTTAACTCGTGCTGGCTGCTCGATGGCTCGACTCGTTAATAAGTTAACAGCGCGAGTGCACGTTACGTAGCGGTCGATTCACGGATCAAAACGAAATACGGTTGCTTGAAAAGCACAGGGAAGTCGATTCATTCGGCGTTGAAGAACCCCTAACGTTTCTTTCAAAAGCTCTCCCGGACGTAGCCCCGAAAAGCGCGAAAGTAAATCGCGTAGGAAGATTAGCGAGAGCCCTCTTTGCATTTTTCATTCCGGCTCGTTTCGATGCTCGCCGAACACCGTTTGCACAGCGTTATTATTCGCAGGTGGAGTTCACGGGAATGATTCATTTTCATTTAAGGCTCGCGCCGACGAAGCTTGCCGTAATAACCCGGGATAAAGCTCGCCGAGATGGGAAAACAGAGTTCGAGATTGCTGGTACCGCGGACATCGCTTTAATCTGCCATAATTCCGTGAGCTACGATAGCGGTGCTGCGTGTGTCCGTGGGAAAAATATTTTCAAACGCAACGCGGACTCGCTAATGAGTAAAATAGGGCCACCTTTTCCCGACACATTTTCCACGCGAAATGGAAACCTGGATGGCAAAAAGCATCACGGTACGCGACCACCGGGGAATAGAAGCATAATCTTCTTGTCGCGCGGTATGATGATCGAAACGTTTTCAAGGTACACGAGAGAATGGAAACGGAGGAGAGAGGTTTTTTGAAATAATAAAAAAAAAAAAAGGAAAATGGGTAGAAATCTTTATATTTTTTAAATATTGGAAACGTCAACTCTTTAATGTCGTGTCTGGTCAAATTTTGTAGGATCTTTCGCGACTATTATGAATAAATTTTAGTAAATATTTAAATAGGATACTTGTCACTCAATGGAAGGAAGATCTCAGTGTATCGTACCATAAGAAGAGTATGTGTCCTTCTGTCTTCAATTATTACAAATAATTTCTAAAGAGAACAATTCAGTATCCTCTAAAACGAGTAGTTTCCGGACACTTTGTGTATGGAATTTATTTTTTCTATTCCTGTTACGAATTCTAGACAATTTCCGACGAAGCGAAACCATACTCGAAGAAAAATCTGTTCACCTTTACGCGGCCAGGCAAGAGTAACTTCAACATTGACCGATGGTCCCAAGACCGGAGAAATTGAAACTAAACACCGAAGACAATGTAACAGACGTGAACAATCTTGACCTATATGGCGAGAACGAGGGAAAAGTTCCTATGCTGCATTATGTAAGTTATGAAATGTAAATGGAGCTTTCGTTGTACTCGGTAGAACCTTAGAAACTTATTAAAATGTAATATTCACTTACTGGAAAGTAGCAACTACACTAAACCCATTGTGTCTTTATTTATTCACTGCATCGCGGAGTAGAAAAATACGCTCTTACAGTGAAAGCTTCGCTTTTGATAAATGTCACCGCAGCTGGTTCACGTGGAATAGAATGTACTAACGTTGGAAGAAAAGCGTTAATCGTGTTCAGAATATTTGATTTCCAGTTATGAAAATTTTTAATAAGGATTGAGTAATATTGATAAAAATTATTCTGATTGTGATCAAGAGAGAAAGAGAGAAAGAGAGAAAGAGAGAGAGATCGAGACAAAGACTCATTGAGGGATCACGTGCAAAAGAAGAAAAGAAACTGTGACAGATCAAAAGGTGAGAGAGAAACGAAGTTCAAAGGTCAGACGTCCAATTCGTATCATGGGTCGCAGAGACGCCCTGGGCAGCACGTGAATCCACGATGTACAGGGTGTACAAAAATTATAGACGAAGTCTTCACTGGCTGATAAATCAGCAGATTTAATTCCAATGCTGGAATAACTTGGTATTGTCTGCATTAAAAGAGGAAAGTGACACCAATGAATGACTTCTTTCGGGTCAGGTCCCTCAGCCATTTCACTTGTTGCAATTATACACTGCAGATTGGATAGATAAATTTTGCGAATGAAAAAGAAAAGGAAAACAGTTATTCGTTACATATATTATAGAATCATTGATATTTCACTAACCGAGAGTGGTCATTTCGAACATCTGTTTTAAACGTACTCGTTATTTTTAAATATGTGCAACGATACAAAGAATTTAGTTTCGAAAACGAAAGGCTGCATATATTCTGTAGATCTACATTTATTTATAATTTGTCTTTTTTTTTCTTTCCGTGAATAACGTTGGCCGATTAAAGGAACGAGTCATGGAATAATATTGTTACATTTCTCAAGATTTTGTAACCAAATTTGAAACGAATATTCATTATGTTCACTTGGAGGATATTTAATGTAATTGCTTATACATATTTACATTGCGGTTGAATTTAAATTGCTGGATATGGAAAACAAATTTAATTTCATTCTTAGAATATGAATTTTTTGTGCGCGTAAGAAATAAACGAGCGACGACAGTACAGTATTTCATGGTTCGTTTATATTGTTCTTAATACGATTCTGAAAATTGGGCGCGGCAGTTAAATGGCTACGCGTTACAACACACCCTCTCTCGGTAGAACACAAAAAACGAACTTCCTTTTATTCCTAGAAAATTCATTTTTTACGTACGTGTCAAACAGTTGATATTTTAATTTTACCTCGTTCAATTATACCCTTCAGAATATACACTAACGACCAAAAGTTTAAGAACATCGCGCAAAAAAAAATGTTACGCACAATTATATAATTATTCACCGAAGGATAACGATGGAAAATTATTTTTATTATTATTTAGAGCAATTATTTACTTTATTTTAGCGAAGATATATACAGTTCGCACAGATGTCGACACTGTAAAATAATTTTGTATCTGTTTCTTAGAATAGGCTTTTTGTTACAATATATTCCTTTGGAGATCCTTTAAGTATCCTTTGAATTCATTTTTCAATCGTATTTCGAGCAATATTTTTCCAACATTTGTTCAACAGTTTCCACGAGTGTTTTTTCGACGTTGGTATTTTCCTATCGCTGAATACTTGCTTTGAGCTTCATTAAGCTCATAATATAAGCTTTAAATAAATAAGTATCTTCTCTCTTTAAATTATACCGTTCTTAATACGATTCTGAAAATTAGGCGCGGCAGTTGAATGGCCTAAGTGTTACGTCCAGGCCCATGAATCTGACACACCCTGTATTTCATGGTATAACACAAAAAACAAAGGAAATATTATCTTTAAAATATTTATTCTTTATGTGTAATAGATTGTTCAACAAGTTTTGTCGTTCGATAAAATATATTTCACAATAGAACACGAAAATAAAAAAAAATATTTATGTGAAACACACATAAAGAACAAGTATTCTAAAAGTAATAAATAGGTAATATTTTAGTCTTTTCTCGTGAAAGTACTTCTCGATACAATTCTGAAAATTACGTGCAGAAATTACTATACACTCTATATTTCTTAATAGAACACAAGAACCAAAAAAAATATTTATGTGAAACACACATAAAGAACAAGTATTCCAAAAATAATAAATAGGTAATATTTTAGTCTTTTCTCGTGAAAGTACTTCTCGATACAATTCTGAAAATTACGTGCAGAAATTACTATACACTCTACATTTCCTAATAGAACACAAGAATCAAAAAAAATATTTATGTGAAACACACATAAAGAACAAGTATTCTAAAAGTAATAAATAGGTAATATTTTAGTCTTTTCTCGTGAAAGTACTTCTCGATACAATTTTGAAAATTACGTGCAGAAATTACTATACACTCTATATTTCCTAATAGAACACAAGAACCAAAAAAAATATTTATGTGAAACACACATAAAGAACAAGTATTCTAAAAATAATAAATAGGTAATATTTTAGTCTTTTCTCGTGAAAGTACTTCTCGATACAATTCTGAAAATTACGTGCAGAAATTACTATACACTCTATATTTCCTAATAGAACACAAGAACCAAAAAAAATATTTATTTGAAACACACATAAAGAACAAATATTCTAACAGTAATAAATAAGTAATATTTTAGTCTTTTCTCGTGAAAGTACACCCTTCTCGATACAATTCTGAAAATTAGGCGCAGCAGTTAAGTGGGCTAAGTGTGACGACGGTGCTCGTGGTTCCGACACACCCTGTATTTCATGGTAACGGGCGATCGACTATCGTCGTGCCAATATTTTTCCACCCCCCGACGAAGTGGAGAAGAAAATTCTTTTACCGATGTCTGAACCGTCCCGCGATGCCTCGATATCATACACGGGACACGGTCGTGCCGATGGAAAACGTCCGCTGGAATTACGAGAGGAAATCTGATGCGAATCGAGGAGAAAGAACGTTTCTGACGTCACGGATCGATCGCCACCTTCACCGGCTGCAAATTTTTCCAGAAATATTTCTCCCGGAACACACTGAACCGCTTAAATCTACACACGGGATGCTAAACGTTCCAATCGATCATTTTCTATCCGCTTGTCGTTCATTCGACGAGGAACATCGATGACATATTTTTGGAAGTAGAATTAACATTGAATGGGAATTAAAGTGATTAAAGTTAATTTATAATCTCGGTTTCCTGATCAATTTAAAAGACTCGTTGAATAATTTTCTAAAATCCATACGTTAACGATTCGATAAAGTATCCACAAAACGGTATTCTTGGCTACGAATATCGAGATAGAAATTTCTTTAGACATTTTTAAGAAGAGAATTATATTCGAAGGAGAATTTCATTTCTATTTTCTAATTGGTTCGAAAAACTTACTTACGGTTGTGGAATATTTTTCTAAGATCTATTCGTTGATATTTCAATGAAAAATCTACAAAACTGTGCTTTTCCCGATTAAGAATGTCGAAATACAAATTTCTGTGACATTTTTTATAAAGAGAATTCGAATTTAATAAGAATTAAAGATTCTCATGGATCTCTGTTTCTTCTATTCAATTTGGAGAATGTTTCTAATCGTGGAATAATTTTCTAAGATTATTTTGGAGCATGTACAGGGTGGAACGTGATAAGTAGTGTAAACTTCAAATGGTTTATTCAGCGTTTAAAAACAATGGAAGAAAGTTCGTACAAACGTATGTCCTGTGTTACCTTGTTTACGAGATATAGCGTTTTACGTTCTGTTATTTCGTATCTGATTACTATTGCAGGTGATGCTCAAAACGAGTATTTTGCATTCCAATGCACGCCTGGAGACGTCTTATCATCGACGTGATTGTTCTTTCAATGCTCCCAGATGTTCGAATTTATCGAAACTCTTGTTCGATTTTGTACCGCTCGATGCAATGTTCGAGTAAGTCGAAACACAGTAATTTGCCGCGTACTATTCTTATTGAAAAAAAAAAGAAATTCAATCGATTCACGGATTATTACGAGAGGATATGAATCATACGACACAAGACATAAGGACACCGAGCATTGTTTGTAAACAGTTGAACGGAATACGTAATACTAGTTTCGCTTGCTGGATTATTATTACTCGCAACGCAAATCTCGTACAAAAGGTGAAATATATTCATACCAACCTTTTCCTCGTTTCTTTCACATACTAAAAATAAACCCCCGAAGTATTGTCCATTATGAAATTACACCCTGTACATCGTCCTGGGAAAGTATCTCGAACGTAAATAAGCTACAACAATGATAATCGCGGATCATAAATAACAAACTTAATTTCCTGTTGTCCGAACAGTCGTATTTAAACATGTATAAACCGTTTGATATGAAAATGGAATATTTGACAAATGTCGATGTATTCCGGTTAATTTCAGCCTTCTCCGGGGGCCAAATTGGTGAATAATTGAAAAATCCGTTAGACAATCGCGTGCAAATAAATACTCACGATTCTCGTGTCGATAACTACGATTTCACCCAGTTATTGTTCCGCTATGCGCTAAAGCTCGAATATTGAATCGAAACGATGTGCTTTTATTTGGTTAATCAACGACCACTGCACGTATCAACGTTCGAATGTTTACCGATCGTTAGAATTCTTGTACCGCGGAAAAATCGACGATCGAACGAAACCCGGGATATCGGGCGAGAAAACATTTCGATTTCGGTATCGACGCGGGTGCATTATTTTCACGCGATGCGCCCAGTGTGCATTTCGCAATTTTCGCGTATTAAGTGTCCCTCTTCGATATCAATTTTCACGAAAAGCATTATGTGCGCCGATAGATACGAATATTCGACGCGACACCGGAGAGATCGGTGCGGGATGGATGAAAGTGCGATTAAATGAACCCGAAATAAACGTAACACTTCGCGCTAATTGCTGGTCGAAAAATGAGTTACTGGAAAATTCACGTTCGATCAGCGGTCGCAATTAAGGCGAAACCGAGAACACGATTGATTGATAATTATTATTGTTATCGCCGTCAACATCATGATTATTCTTATTATTGTTATTATTATCATCATTCTCATTCTTATTATTGTTATTATTATTATCATCATCATCAATCTTATACTTATTATTGTTAGTATTATTACTATCATCATCCTCATTCTCATTTTTATTACTGTTATTATTATTATCATCATCATTCTCATTCTTATTATTGTTATTATTATTACTATCATCATCCTCATTCTCATTCTTATTACTGTTATTATTATTATCATCATCATCATCAGTCTCATTTTTATTATTGTTATTATTATTATTATTATCATCATTCTCATTCTTATAATTGTTATTATTATTATCATCGAGGGTGGTTATTTCGTGGATAACTAAAATTCGATTCGTTGCTCGGTAATCATCGTTGTGAATTACACAGTCCGTCGGACAGCTCCGATATAGAACATGAATGAATTTCCGCGTAATCCGTCACTGGAAGCCAAATCTAAGAGATATCGAGCGGACGAATTACTCCGAGCAAAGCCGTAAATCCACTATAATATTCCCCGTCCCTGTCCTACGTTTCTCCGTGCTTCTATTCGAGGCTTAAGATCAGTGTCAGTCAACGAATTGAAGATTTATCGCGACAGCCTGATGAGAATGCAAACATCGAGAAACGGCGCGGAAACTGATTTCTTTGTAAAAATAAAAGAATCGAACGTGAAACGCGTTCAACGATAGTAGGTGTTGTCCAGTACGTTCGTCCGCGAAGTATCGAAAATTCAATCGGGTGAAAGTTGAGAAAAATTGTGATATAATTTTCAAATGGAATCGTAATTAGCGAGGAGGAATTTTTAATATAATATAGAGAATTATAATCGATGAAATATAATCGACTAAAATTGACTAAAATTGAGTAACTTGGACTAGAAATTTTCAGATTTTAATGGATGGTTCGTTGTTGTCCGAACGTTTATAAAATTCAATCCGCTGGAACTGAAGAAAATTTCAATATGATTTAGAGACAAAATTGCAATTAGTAGAAGGAAAGAAGTTTTAAGTACACTGACCCACTTTTCTCCCATATGTTCGATTACGTAATCTGCAAAATTCAATCCGGTAAAATTCTAGGAGATAATTTAAGGAAGAAGTTGTAACAGAAATTTTGAGAACTGCCAAGATTCAATCGATAAAAGACTCAATCGCTTACGACGTATGTAAAACCTTTATCGAGATCACCGTTTCATTATTAAAGAAATAATAAGACCACCTCCATTGAAAGAATGCACAACGGCCTGTTATTTAGACACTCAAATGCTCGATTCGACCATAATGTCAAACAACTTTTACTATTTCAACCGAACAGGCATTGACACCAACCGCTACTATTAAAGTACCTACATTGCTATACGATACATTCCACACCTAATATCTCGTTCGATAAGTTTCGTCGTTCTAAATCTATGTAATCGCGTAACGTCATCGGTGAGTCCTCGTGACCCGGCTCGTGAAAACTAAAATGAACAAAAAATTGGAGAATTTCCTCCACGCGTTCAATTTCCCGTAACGATCGTCAAACGACGACAATTAACGCTAGGGTACCGTACAATGATGCGTTTCTTCGCGATGGAGCCGAGATAATGCTGGAAAAAGAGAGCTGGACAAGAACAGGAAGTCAACGGAGCCTATATACACACACGTGTACCTAGCGGGACGGTGACAACGCGTTTCGTAATCCGTAGTGCATTCTGCAGTTGCACGTTCCAACGTCGTTTATTTCTGAAAATCCTCCGTTTTTCTGCCCCTATTCATCAAAATCCGGCCCGTTCTCGTTTCACGGCGTGGAATTTTAGCACACGGACGTTCGTTCCGGGCGAAAAATATATTTTGACGGGACGTTCCAGGAATCGTTGCCAGAATCGAGTCACTTGGACAGTTTCATTGATCGGCTTTGGAACGTCTTATCGTTGCTGGCTTGTCAGCCGATAACGAGTTTCCGTGAGTTTTCGACTGCAACGCGATGATTCATGACCGAACTTCCCCGCGTTTTTCTACACACGATCGGATCCCTGTCTCCTCGGACCTAAATATTTCCCAGATTTCGAGAAACCTAGCGAGGTATTTGTTATCCGTAACCGGACAGAAATGGAATTGGCTTTGATTCTTGGCCGGTTCGTTCGTTTTACGAATTTACAATTCTCACTAGGTCGTCGCGTCAGGTTCACGGATTCGGTTCTGTAGGCCGAATGTGAAATTATGAAAGTTTAAAAAAAATCGTACCAACGAAATGGGATATTTCGCTGGTCGGTGGATCGAATCGAGTGATTTTTCTGAATATTTTCGTCACGAGTACACGTCGGTGAATAATCGCGTTCCAAATCGAAATATTACCGCCATTGTGGTAAACAAAAAATTGCAAACACAGGATTTGGTAACCGTTTGTTCAAAGTAGCGTTTAATTTGATTTTTGTAGGTCACCGTTTATGCATCGTAATTTCGATAAAATGATACGCACGATTTTTACATTGAAAAATAAATATCACGATAACTGTTACTTTGAAGAAAAATGATAAAAATTCAAGGAGATAATCGAGAATTTTTATTCTTTTAAGAAATAAATGCTACTTGAAACGCAAGTAAAAGAAATATTTAATTCGAGTGATGATCATTTTCGAGTCGTGGATAAAAATTTGGAAATATTCGTCGGAAAATATTCAACGAAAATAAAGGTGCATATCTTCTCGATAAATGTAAAACGTTACGCAAGACGTAGAATTCGAT
The DNA here is from genome assembly GCF_051014685.1 of Ptiloglossa arizonensis. Classification (NCBI taxonomy): domain Eukaryota; kingdom Metazoa; phylum Arthropoda; class Insecta; order Hymenoptera; family Colletidae; genus Ptiloglossa; species Ptiloglossa arizonensis. The sequence continues at coordinate 13,679,157 of NC_135055.1, forward strand.
GTTACTTTATTTAGTCAGAGATTCGATTAAATTTTGTTTCAAGTTTTGCGTAGAGAGATTTTCAATGGAATTACCATCCCGTGAACAATCGCAATACGGTGGTCAAACAGAAGCTAAGATCTATGGATCCTCGAGATCCAGAGAGCTGCGTGGTCGGTAAAGCAGTTGATCGCACCGTAGATGGCAGCACGAGCCACGAGTTTCGTTTACCGTTCATTCGGAATAATTAACGTCGGGAAAGGAAATCTCGAAACAGTTTCCAGCTTTTGTACCGGTTCGAGTGAAATTCAAATGTCAAAGCGACCAAAGCGTGATAATTAAAATTGACATCCGCGATTCTCGAGCGTCGCTGGTCACAGATAAAACGAACGTACAAATCCTGGAAGATGCATCGTTTCAGAAATATGTATGCACGAGAGACATAATTTCTCGTTGTCTTATCAGCGAAACTTTAACGACGACACGCTGCACGTGTTATTCCGTAGACATCGAAATCGTTTAAAATTTTCTAACGAACGTCTGTATCGAAAGTTTCGTCAATTTGTAACGATAATGGGCTCGATTGAAAATTGATTTTCAGTCGGTACCGATTCAACTGGACACGTAAAATTGAAATAAAAGAAAATGTAACTTCGCGTTACGATGAATTGTTACTCGAAAATGAATTTTAAATTTTGTTTCAATGCATCGCCTCCCACACATTTCTATACGAACGAGATTGATATTTTTTCCCAACGTCGTATAAATGCACATGGAAATTAAACCAAATATTAACATATCCTTTTAATTAATCATTACAGATGAAAGTTCGAGGTAGTAATTTGAGTTAAATTCAATTTTATGTGTTATATTAAACGCGGAGGTGAAATTCAATTAAAGCGATAAAGTAACTACATTTCTAAAATATCAGAGAACAAAGTAGAAACATTAATTGGAACAAATGTAGGCAATTTTGACCAAAAATAGCAAATTGAAACGTCCTGCACGTGCGAACGATATCTGAATTTTTCCCCTTTTTTTTCTTTTTTTTTTTTACAAAATTCAAGGTACAAAATTTTTTACCGAAAATCATATTTCGCCATCAAAATGGAGTAAAAGTATGCAAAAAAGCTAAAGTGACCTCAGGAAAATTTGTATAAAATTGGATTAAAAATGCAAAAACTGCAATCGTTTAAAAATTGTTGCGAACTTTGCATCGAAATATCACGGAGATTATATTTCGATATCAGAATACACAATTTCGATAAAAGGTAACGTTTCCAACATTCGATGCCAAAATATTTTCTGCAATACTCTAGAATTCGTAAAAAATTATCATCTCTGGACATACCGACTCGTTATTATTTTGAATTCCTTTAAAAATTCAATTTCACCATTCCAAACCTCTTTTTCAAATTTCACTAATAAAAGTACGATCGAAATTTATACGTACGAGAGAACAAAGTATTCTTTGGATTAGTTTCAAAAGCATATTTCTCAAATGTTATTTCTAAACATTCTTTCGGTAGATGTGCGCATTATTTCAAGAAAATTCATCTTCTTTCACAAAAACAACAATTCCGTTCTGGAATTATCAAAATTAAAGAAAAACATTATCAGAATTAATACACGCAAAGGAAAATTAATACATACAGAAGATTAATACAACAAAAGATACTTTGGAGCAATCTGAAAAGAAAATTTCCCAATTTTATTTATTATCGGAACCGTGACGATTGTTCGTTCGGTAGGTACTCGCATTATCGCGAGGAAAATTCGTTTTCTTCCACGTAAGTGACAATTCAGTACCGTTTCAACGTTCGTCTCGAATAATTGAAAATAGCGATTGCAAAACAGGCGGAGCGAATCGGGAAGTGTAGCGATGCAGTCTCGAAAACTCGACGCGAACATAACAGGAGAGGAACTATTGATTAACTGTCTAGCACGTTGCGTCTCGGGTCTGGACAGCATTGTCTTTCATTATGCGATATCGCCACTATATCCGGAATAGTTCGCGAACGGAGCAACCACGAAGGGATGTCTGCAGTGCGTGCATTCGCGAATGTAGGACAAACCGGTTGGAAAAAGAGAGATTCGTCTTGTTCGTTCTCGCGTCAATTTCCCTGTTTCGCTCTTGTTGTTTCCATGATCGAAAGTCGCTACCACGATTTTCACGAAACGCCTACGAATCGAAAGAAACGCACCAACAACGTTCTCAATGAACGCGAACATGAGATTCACGAAGCTCGAAATCCGATCTTCGTTTCGAACGTCGTTCAATTTTGATATTGAACAATTTCCGATGTGTGACGAATTTAGAATTTATTTTCGGTATCGAAACGTTTCGCATCGAAATTTTCGCGGATGATAAAAAATGATAAAGTTTGAACAAATGCGCGAAATACTATTGGAATTTTAGTTCTCCTTTTCAATTTTGTTTAATCTTAACTCGGTACATTCACACCGACGCGGGAAAGAATTAAAGTTATATCGAGATTCTTTGAAATCGAATAGAAAATTAAAAGACAAAAAAAATCTGCAAGATATTAAGAATTACGAGATATCAATCGTATCTTCTATTGTAATTTTGGTACATTTCTTCTGTTTGCAGAAAAATGTAAACTCCAATTCACGAAATTTATATATATATTTCACGTTGAACGAGCGTTTTACGTGTTATTACGAGACTGTTCGCAGTTGATCTTTCGTTCGAGCGATACTTAATTCCGATCGTATGCTCTCTGGCGCACGGGAGTTCGATTTTATAGAGTTTTCGAACTACGAAGAAACCGAAGAAGAAGTTTCTCAGACGTTACGTAAGACCGTGTACGAGACTCGACGTATTTAAGTTTCCATTGAAGATTAAGCTGTTGAGCTCGGTGAACGGATATATACTGGGTTCTAAGTACCGATTGTCGCTAACTGTTGGCAGTTTGCACGGGAATTTTTCCTCATTTCTAGTTGTAACGCGGCCGCGGAGCACACTTCGGAAACTTTAACAAGCGAAATAACGTTTCTACTTACGACGATCATCTCGGAGGGCTCGAGAACGAAACATTCGTTGGGTCTCCTGGCACTGCCGCCCGTCCGCTTTCCAAAGCTGCAACAGAAAAGACACATCAATTGTAAAAGTCTGTTACGATGCACCATCGTTCGTACAACAACGAGAGTTCTCCCCCGAACCGTGACTCAAGATATTCGAGTGCATTTTGCGTTTTATCGCGGAACGCGAATAAAGGAAGCGCGTTATTCGCCCTCTCCAATTGTTTATTTATAGGTCAGATGCCCCAGTTACCGTCACTTCAAGTTCACTTAACTTTGTTCGATTATTTTACAAGTTATTTGAACCAAAAATCGTTCCAGACTGACGCATACAATTGCGGGGGGATTTTTTCATTTATGAACATTTTTTTATCGAAGACGAGGAATCGATTACTAATTGATTGAAATTGTACAAGGAAAACCAATGTCGCTATTATTGTTTTAAAGTTGTCATTCGAGGAAAAATAATTGTTACATATTAGCAATCCAGTTCGTGTAACGGATATAAAATTGTTATCTTTGCCATATTATGACAATTCTCGTACCTTCTACTCGAATTAGTTGAATTTTTCATACTCAAACGACACGTTCATCTTCTAATGTTTATTTTTAAGTATCGAGTGTAAACAAATATGCAAGGTTTGTCAATTGTTACGTAAAAACGAAGTCCAAATTTAATATTGAAAAATTTTGTTATTCCGTTGTCGAATAAAATAATTTAAACGATCCGAGAAACGAAACGAATATTTGAGAGCGATTTGTGTAAACTTAAAATTGTAGATCTTTATCGAACATTCGAGTTGCGTAATACAAGTAGTTTGCAAAATAATTGTCATCCCAACTAATTAGTAGGAGGTAATTAGCCGTGTAATTAGCTTGGCCAAGAGTAATCAGATCGTTGTAAATTCCTAGACACTGAAACATTATCAAGGAAACATTTCGTGTGAAAATATTCTTAAACGCAATGCTTCGAAAGAGCCACGATTCGAAAATAACAATTTTTATTCTACCGTCAAACATATGACAGTGCACTAATACTTTTGATCCTCTTACGCTTTCCTATAAACAACGGTTTTCGAGATATACATATATCTGCCCAAATTCCCTGCTACGCTCGTGTTATTTTTTACGAGCTTTAATGGGCTCTGCTGTGAGCACTCCGCGCTAAAATTCACGAAATTCTAGAAATGGGAAACGATGGTGGAATTCGAAGAAATTACAAATGAAACTAAATTCTAATTCGCAAAGATCGTAATAAAACAAACAGAACGAGTGTGTCTCTTCCTATTCAACTGGAAGATAAACTTATTGGGTTGTTCGATTACCGAACATTAGTTCGAAACGACGAAAAAAGAACATTTATTTGGTTTAACATCGATATTTGTTCTCTACTGTATTTACCAAAGAGATTTAAAATGTATCCGATGCCACTTTCAAACTAATTTTTTTTTGTCATTGGAATATTGTTTTAAACAAATAATCTATTATTCAATTCTTGTACAGTTCATCGTCTTTCGAGCAAGATTTCTTACAAAGCACGAATTTTATTAATTTGAACGTAGTAAATATTTAGAGATTGGAACGCAGAGCTCAGAATTCTTTCTCTTTGAGAAGAAAAGATTGTACTATTTACATAACACTGTTTCGTTGTCAATTTTGTAGTAGTTGATTATTTACAAGTTATCGTATACATAATTGCACAACTTCGTAAATACACATCGCGTAATATTATTGACTTTGAAATGTCCTCAACACGTATGTTACTATCGAGTCGAAAAGGGTTAATTTGTGATTTTATTTGTTTGATCGTTTCGTCTAGATAAAATATTCAGCAGTAAATTAGTAATTATCGAAACATTCTTCTACATGGAAGTACGTGACAATTACTTATGGATAAATGCATGTAAACGACAGCTGCTTGTTTGCTGTAACAAAAGTATAACAGTGAAAAGAATGCTCTCGATCTCATGGTCCGCATTACACGCAATTCGTTTTCTTCGTCTGCGGCACTGTCTCTGGAAAACTCTCATACGTATTTATTTATTACAAACAGATGAAATCCATTAGGATACATAACATTGTATAATGCAATCTCTGAAAGAATCGGAAATTACATACATACATGAATAATAATAGAACAGAAACGATAACGAATACGACGAAACAACCTTGACGTTTGAAAAGAAACGCGATATAAGATCCAGCAACTCTTATCTGAAAATGATTAAAAGCACAATGATTATTTCTATTAGCGTAACTTACCTACATACGATACATAAAAGTATACAGAGTGAGTCGATAAGAAACCGCTGTTTGGAATATCTCGTTGTCCATCAATTTGATAAAAAAAAAAAACATACATTGTACTCAAAGGGACCCACCGAATGAATGCCTTTCCTTTGTGTCTTACATTTTCAAAGGTATCAAGGTGATCTTGACTCTTTTAAACGACACCGCATTTTTGTTCGGACCGATGCAAGGTCACCTTATCATTGGTCATCTCCTCGTCGGCAAAAATTATTTAAAAAGAATGCAGTGTCACTTAAAAGACACTCAAGATAACCTTCGTAGCTCTGAAAATATAAGACACAACGAATTAAAAAGGCATTCTCGTTTAACGAGTCCCCTTGTATTTCGTGCAAAACGTTTTTTAAACGAATCAATAGATAGGGGAGGTACTTCGGACAGAGGTTCTCATTAACATGGTATGCCTCGTGTTGCCTCGGTTCCTCGAATCTATAAATTTCCTGCCCCTTTCCCATCCATGTGTAATAAAAATGTGCTTCTCGAATACAAGAAACGCTTTCGTGCAGCCCCGCGCAATATTAACACCGCGTATAATAACACCACTTGTCCTAAACACACAATGACACTCCCCTCTGTTAATCGTTCCAGGATAACAACGCCCTGGAATAAAACAACTTCAACGTCACCGCACCGGGTGTGCACTTCGTTAAACGGTTAAAAGCGATAACACTCGTAACAATAACCAACCGTAGGGGTGGAACGCAGACGCATCGACACGGAAGTTAATGTCGAAATGCAATTTATCACTCAAACTGCGCTTGGTTCAGCTACGAACGTAAAGCTGCGTGTACAACGAAGCAACATCGAGGAACGTTTCGTGGATGTTCCACGTTTCTCGAACAAATCGTTGCTCGTTCGTGGAATGTTACTTCAGGTTACATGGTGTTTCTGTCGTTGTTCGTTATACGTTTTCGCTTGAATCGGTAAAGCTAGGTTTACACCGAAGCAACGTTTGGTAATAGGAGGTGACTTTTTCAAGAAATATGTAACATTTATCAAATATTTCTCGATGTTGTCTCGGTGTAGATACAGTTCAACACATTGAACGATATGGAGGACAACGTCTCTTTAAATAGTTTGAAAGAAAGGAAGCTTAATACTTGTCAATTTTTAAACAACGTTACTATCTTTGGCGATACTACAAAATAACGATCACCACTCCTGCTAGACTCAACTTATCAATTCTTCCATGTTCTTCTTTCTTACCTTTTTCTTGCATTCTATACAATTTACCCCGTAAATGAAAAAATCACGAGCATCCACGAGTATGGACAACTTGTATCTTTTATTCCTCTCGTACTACCCCTACACAATCTAATCTTGGTAATTCCAACACTATTCTAAAATATTAATAAATACTGTAATCCAGAGATTTCGTCTCGACTCCTGCTAGACTCAACTTATCAATTCTTCCGTGTTCCTCGTTCTTACCTTTTCCTTGCATTCTAAACAATTCACCCTAAAAATGAATAAATAAATACCACGAACATCCACGAGTATGGACAACTTGTATTTTTTATTCCTCTCGTACTACCCCTACACAATCTGATATTGGTAATTCCAACACTGTTCTAAAATATCAATAAATTCTGTAATTCAGTGATTTCGTTTCCACTTTTGCTAGACTCAACTTATCAATTCTTCCATGTTCTTCATTCTCCCTTCTTCCTTGCATTCTAAACAATTCACCCTAAAGATGAACAAATAAACACCACGAACATCCACGAGTATGGAAAACCGTTGTAAAAGTGTCAAAGTGAACGTTTCGGAACGCGTAGCGACAAGGACACGAGAGAGAAAAAATGTTGCTCGGTGTTCGATCGGTGTAAACGCGGCTTAATATCACGGCTCGAGGGTGTGTGCTCGCGCGTTTGTGTAAATATATCTATTGTTGCGGTATACGGGCATTAATGTTTACGATCGTGGCGTAGAACGAAGCCATCGACAGATGTTCCAATCCACCCCGCGTCGTTCCGGCACTCCTCGAATTAGCCTGGAATTCTGGCCCACCACCACCACCACCACCCCCTGGCAAGCTGGAAAAATCTCCCGCGGTTACGCGAGAATCCGGAGGGTCGAACAATGGCCGACGCTAGACACTCGTCGATAGACGAGAACGCACGAGAGGGTTGGAAATGATCGTTCGAGGGTGCGAGCTGGCCATCGTGTTCACCGGCTCGATGTGCTTTTCCACCGTTGCTAATCCATTTGCGTTAATAAATTATGACTTCCGCGCCGGGCGGCTCTACCACGGTGAATCTCGTCCCCAATTAACGTAATTAATACACGCCAGACACGCGGCCTGTTCTTCGAGGAGGCCGCGTTTCGGAAGAAAACGTTTCCCGTATGCACGACGAACGGAACGTTTCTTCGGTTTCAACGTTGGAAATAGAAACGTGGAACTCACGGGTAATAATAGGTTCTTCGCTATGTTTTTTCGTTTGATAGAACTTACCGAACGGTAGTGTTCAATGTGGCACTGTTGAAGAAGTTTCAAGATAAAATTGAACAACCTTGTAATTCTGTAGTTTAGTACTCGATCGGGTTGAAAGTGAGATTGGAGAACGATAGGGAAAGTTTTGTATGCAGTGTTCGGTCATGTTGCAAATTGACTCGATTGATGATTTAATTCTTTGTCTTCGATTTGGTTAGGATTTGACCGGAGAATTTTTGTATTTTGTTTTTCATTGCACTCAAAATTGAACCGAATAATGGTCGATGAAATTTCGGAGTGTGTTTTTGATTTCGTTGAAAATGGATTCGATAGAGGGTAGGTGGAATTTTATTCTTTTTCTTCGATTCGGTTGAAAATTGGACCGATGGACGATAGAGGAAATTTTATATTTTGTCTTTGGCAGAGTTGAAAATGAAACTGGTCGATCGTAGAAAAAATTTCACGTTGTCTTTTTCATCCCGTTGACAATGGATTCAGTGGGTAGTAGGTAAATTTTCACTCTTTGTCTTCGATTCGGTTGAAAATGAAACCAGAAAATAATAGAGAGAATGTTCACATTTTGTTTCCGATCCTTTTGAAAATGTGATTAGACAATGGTAGGCAAAATTTCATTCTTCGCGAAAATGGTGGACCATTCTGAATAAAATTTCACATTTTTTTTATCGATCCACCTGAAAACGAGACCAGAGAACGTTGGATGAAATTTCACATTATGTCTCTGGTTCCACTAAAAAGAAGGCTAGTGCATTGTAAGTAAAATATCACGTATCGTCTTTTCGATGTCTAGTTGAAAAAAGAGTTAACGGTTTCTAGGTAATATTTCCCATTTTGTAATATTCGACCTTATCGAATGTAGTTATAAACTCGTTTCAAAGTACACACAATATTACAGAACAGTTTGTCAAGTATAATACAGAGTGTTCCAAGTCGATACTGTTCAACCATATTGAACACACCGAATTATTCAAGAACTCGTAAGTATTAAATATACAAATATTTAATATTTGGTAATCAATTTAAAAACTTAAATTAAAGACACTCGTCTCGTTTGCATCGCATCTCTACGTTACTCGAAATGTATGAAAATATTCAATCTCGATATGCTGTAATTGTTCAATGACGCTGAGAATTCATTGTGCGATTTCTCTTCTTGATTTGCGTTTAATTACATTGAAAATGGAACAAAACGAAAGTATACGACATCAAGAGAATTTATTGGAATTCCACAGATCTGTTTTGTAGTGAAACGTATTGCGAGTTCAATATGTTTCATTTTTAATTACAAAACGCTTTGAAATTTGTTTCGCCACGGTCACGAACCTGTTGTTTCGTACGGTTGTATTTCATTTAAAATTAATATTCGTGTATTTTTCGATCAAGTACAGAATACTCAAAGAGATACTTGTAAACGATTACAAATGTATAATTTATGCACCTATTCGAATTTATTTCAACGTTGCTGGAACAAACTGTAATCGTTATTAGAACAAGTTTTAAAGCGATTACAATATGTTCTTCAATGGAAGAAAAGATCAGGAAACCGTACTGCGGCTATCACGTGCACCGAACCATACTTCGCTGCACATTTTCCTGTAACGGAAGTTGAAAAATGACGTTTACTACGAGAGGCCAGTAAAGTCTCGGCAGACTGTAAAAAAATACAAAATAACTGATAATTATCACGTGTGCGTTTGTTACAGTATCATTAATTTCGAGTCTTGAATATTCCATTAATATAAAAATCTACTAATTTGATCTTGTTACATGGGGTGGTGAAAACATCGTATTGTTGTAGGTCGCTGAATTCACTTTTCACGCACCAAAAGAATTTACGAAACATCTCGGAAAAAATAATCTATAACACGATTGTCCCTCGTTACTAAACTCGCACAACTTTTTCTTTAACAATATTTTCCTAAAGTATCTTCAGAGAAGTCAGAGATATATTGAGATGCATTCTTTTAGATAACTCTGTTGCACTCTGTGCAATCCAATTACTGAATTACAATTAACGACTCGTTCTCGCGAGTAAAAATATGAAAAACTGACTACATCGACACAAATTGTACAAATTGTACAAATTGTTTTTCGAGTTTGATAATTCGGACACATTTATTTTTTGAATTCCTCAAAAATTTGATCACGAACGAAATATTTTACCTAGACACTGACCAATGTTTAATCTCAATTATAGATACGACCAATTTTGTTCGTAATTTTTCTTACCTTTGTATATTGTTCGTTCCGTTTTTCAATATTAGGTTCGAACAAATTCATCTTCCTTTTCATAAATCGTACGAAAGAGAACCTAAACGTTTGCACCAATGAACCATGCCTGTGAGCGGTGCTCTCGTCACTCTTTTTAAAAATAAGTTTACATAAATCCCCGTGCAAAGCGATATTTTACGAGGTAAAACAGCTTGCACGGAAATTTTTCTAAAATCGATTCGACCGTGTCCGCGTTAACCCTTTTTTATCGTCGAGCAGTCCCTCGAAAACGAATGGAGCAACTGTAATCCCCCAATCCTTTCGCCTCGTAGATAAAACAAACATCTATCGGATGATACGTCACGTGCACCGAGGAAATCGATTCTCCTTCTTAACCCCTCACCTTGAAATTCTTCGCGGAGACAAGGCATTTAAATTCCTCCGCGCTCAAGGGTTAATTAGCTTCAACCACCTACTCAATACACCCGACGGATCTTCTTGTACCACCGTGGAAAATAACCCTCCTCTGCGTAACTCGACCGATTTTATTCGATCGAAGAAAATAATTCTCCATCTACTTAAATCGACCGATTTTCTTCGATCGAGGAAAACAACTCTTTCTCTGCGTAACTCGACCGATTTTATTCGATCGAAGAAAATAATTCTGCATCTACTTAAATCGACCGATTCTCTTCGATCGAGGAAAACAACTCTCTCTCTCTATATATATATAATTCGATGGACTCTCTTCGATCGAGGAAAATAACCCTCTCTTTGTAGAACTCAACCGATTCTCTTCGATCGAAGAAAATAACCCTCTCTGTGTACAACTCGACCGATTCTCTTCGATCGAATAAAATAACCTTCCCACTGTACAATTCGATCGACTCTCTTCGATTGAGGAAAACCACCCTTTCTTTGTACAATTCAACCGAGAACGAGAGAAATAACCCTTTCGTTGCGTTTCTCAACCGATTCTCTTCGATCGAAAGAAACAACCCCTTACTTACATAACTCGACCAATATTTTTCGATCGACAAACATAAACCCTCCTCTGTACAACTCAACCGATTTTATTCGATTTAAACATAACTTCTCTATGGACTAACTGGTTCAAATTCTTCGAACGAGACAAATAACCTTCTCTTTTCGTTTCTCAACCGATTCTCTTCGATCGAAAGAAACAATCCCTAACTTACATAACTCGAGCAATATTTTTCGATCGAAGAAAATAATCCCTGTTTGTGTTCGAAGTATGCAACGCGGCGACCGACACAGAAATCGACGTCGTCGCGCTCCTCCACGCGTAAATTCGGAGCGCGACTGGCAATACAAATGAAGGGAATATATCGACAGCCGGGAACGAAACACGTGGCACGATGAACGAGGACCGACTGAGAAACACCGAACGGAAGGCCGCGAAGGTTGCCCAAGGTTCTTGACCCACGCGTGTCCATCCCCGTTCTCCTTTGCCTGGAACACGAGAACGGTTCCACGATGCGTAACGCGCCCGGATAACACGCGTCACGTGCACCGTGCGCGTACACCGCGGAAAATTGAATTCGACGCGGACGACGCGGACGACGCGCCCCGGGCTTCTCTCGCAGCCCCATCCTGCTGGGGTAACCTTAGAAAGATCGACGCGGGTAGGCGTCGCGACGCGTCGATTTTAATAAGACTTCGTACGTAAATTGGAAAAAATACTCGAGCTCTGGTCGTTCGAGAAACTTACGAGATATCGAGCAACGAAGATCGACTCCGTGATATTTCAAGTAATCATTTGATTTGCGTCGATTTTAATAAGATTTTGTGTGTAAATTGGAAAAAATACTCGAGCTCTGATCGTTCGAGAAACTTACGAGATATCGAGCAACGAAGATCGACTCCGTGGTATTTCATGTAATGATTTGATTTGCGTCGATTTTAATAAGATTTTGTGTGTAAATTGGAAAAAATACTCGAGCTCTGGTCGTTCGAGAAACTTACGAGATATCGAGCAACGAAGATCGACTCTGTAGTATTTCAAATAATCATTTGATTTGCGACGTGTTCGATTTGGTGCAATTTCGTACGTTTTAAAATACGGTGAAAAATAATTAACAATTGCCAATTAACAACGAATGAAACTATATTCACGTTTTCCTGCGTTTCGTGCGTGTACATCGACTACGTTTAATGTAAATTGTTGTCTGTGTTGTTGTAAAAAAAATTGAAATGAAACTACTGTCGAAGGTCGAAAAAGGAAAATGGATTTAATGCATCGATTCGAAGTGTCGTTAGCGTGTAAGAGTAATGTAATAGTGAAACTTTTGTGTTTCACTGTACAAGTATTTAAAAGTTGTAGAAATTTATCCATACCTAGGCTTCTGAGAATCGTAAGAAATTTATTATTCGAAGAATGCACCAATCAAATACTTCGGATAGTGGTAATAACGAACTTGGTATTTCTAATTTTGCTTTCATTCGATAAAGGATACTTTTTCTTCACTTCCACCGGTACAAGGCGGAAATATAACATTAATACTCATCGGTGAAGTACAGATGAAGCACGAGGATGTTTTTAAAGGTACAAACTGTAAAGAAAATTAAGAAAAACCAGCTGCAAGAACACCTGCGTCGGAAAAGAGGCTCAAGTGCATCAGCATTCTTTCTATAGATAAGGAGACTTACTTCCATCGATGTAAATATGGAAAACTATCAAGGTAAAAGCCAAGTTTATCCGGAAAGCAACTGTTTTCTTCTCTACCATAAGCCGCATTGATTATGTTTCACGGATAATTATAAACAACCTGGGTAAGTTTTAAGAATTCCCTTAGTAGCAACCAGATTGATAGCGATACTATTGATTATATTCGATCAGTTCGATACCAAAGTACTTGATAAGAGGTATCGGTACTTATGTATCGACATTTCGAGTACTTGATATCATTTTTCGACAGTCCTTAAAGTGATTCCAAATCGGTTCTGTATCGAATCGGAATCTATTTCATACATTGACAATAATTTTCATAAAATACTATTTCTTCACAATATTCTGTAACATATGAATGAGAGATCTATAATATATACATGCAATGTAATATCAGATATTAATAAACAAGGTGAGACTATAAAAGTACCTATGATTTTATGACATTTTATTACGTGTACACATCAATTTATACTCCAAGTACTTGCAAACTAGTTAAAAATTATATTAGCTGCATCGGTTTCTATCAATTCGTGACGATAGTATTTATCAACATCTTCGTATAATATTAATTGTATATCTTCGATAAAAGTGTTAAATCGAGATCCATATTTTCGTAGAAGTATTAAATCGATAGCAATATTTTCGTAGAAGTATCAAACGTGTAACCATATTTCCGAGTATGTGCCCAAGAGGTATCGATTTGTCTCGATACCTACGTCTTTGATACAATTTACCAACGGATAGAAAGTTATAAAGTGCTACCGATATTTTCGAATATGTACCGTAAAGGTATCAATTTTTCTTTCCACATTTTTTATACAATTTGAAAACGTATCGAAAGTTACCAATTGATATTTATCAACACGGTATCATTCCCAACACTACCCTCTACTCTCCAACGCTGACACCTCGTAACCTTATCTTTTCAGAATTAACCTTGTAACATCACCTCGTACGACACTCTCGAGATTATAATCGTGTTATTACGGACAGGTCAATTTTTCTTTCTACATTTTTTATACAATTTGAAAACGTATCGAAAGTTACCAATTGATATTTATCAACACGGTATCATTCCCAACACTACCCTCTACTCTTCAACGCTGACACCTCGTAACCTTATCTTTTCAGAATTAACCTTGTAACATCACCTCGTACGACACTCTCGAGATTATAATCGTGTTATTACAGACAGGTCAATTTTTCTTTCTACATTTTTTACACAATTTGAAAACGGATCGAAAGTTACCAATTGATATTTATCAACACGGTATCATTCCCAACACTACCCTCTACTCTTCAACGCTGACACCTCGCAACCTTATCTTTTTAGAATTAACCTTCTAACGTCACCCCGTACGACACTTACTCTCGAGATTATAATCGTGTTATTACCGACAGGTCATCTTACCCGTTAGCCCGTCATTGTCGGGTTTCCTTTGCCATTTCTTTTGTCGAAAGGTTTCGATGCCGCAGGAGCTTGTTACTTTTAACCCTAACTACGACTGAACTCGCGCTATTCGTCGACCAGTCATCGAGACGTTCTCCAATGGGTTTCGTGTCGACGTCTGAACGAAACGACGATGGACAGCGTGAATATCACAATGGGACAGACCAAACCCATAGAAGTATGGGTTTGAAAAAGAATACCGAAAAAGAGAGTCTTCGAAGTGTTGTATAATTTCGAGTATAGGACTGCGTAATGTTACTTAAATCGATCCACTTAAATACTTTTCAAACTATTTATTATATCGAAATCTATTTGACTTGCGACGAACCGTGTGAATTCAATTCGTGTCGTTGTACGTCTGTGATTCGTAAGGTTAGACAGACCTCGAAAAAACCCATAATTAGAACACGGATACGAACGATGTGCGTTATGTTGAACTTAGAATTTTTCGTTTTCACGAACCGTTGTCCTTGAACGTCATGCGGGTGATAACAGTCGCGATCGATCTCTGAAAATTCTCCGGGAACCATTTGCATCGATTTGAGAGGAAGTCGGGATGTAGACTGCCAAAACGTGAATATCGACTCTTGCTCCGCCATCTTTGCGATGGCACAAATATCGCACGGTTACGTTGAAACTCTTTGGATAGTTCCGGTTCATTACGAGTTCGAGTAACGTTCGAATGTTGAATTCGGTGCCAAAATACCGAAAAAGAGGGTCTTCGAAGTGTTGTATAATTTCGAATAAAGGACTGCGTAATGTTACTTAAATCGATCTACTTAAATACTTTTCGAACTATTTATTATATCGAAATGTAATTAAAGTTGCACGATTTGGAGAGACGAAGGAGAGGGAATAATTTGGTATAATGTAGAATAGTCTACAGTGGACAATGTAGAACGTATTTGAAAGTTAAATTCTTTTTTTAATATATGCTTGTACTTTGTAATGCACCGGGCGACTGGGGTGGTCATTTTCAATGAAAAAGTAATATCTATTTTTGTCGTAAAACTATTCGTTGAGAAGGTATAAAAAATAGAATTTATCAAGAACAACACGATGCGAGAAGTAGTTGTTCCCTATGCTGTAAACGTACCGATCCTGTGTTATTTGAGTCCTCTTCGGTGAAGTATGTTAAAGAACAACCTTTCGATCCAGTTCAACAGAAAAATAAAAAAGAAAGAAACATGTATTCTAAGATTAAACGTGTAGTTAAAATAAAAACTAGTTCCAACGTCGAAAAGATCAAAGGTTAGAAAGAATGACGACTTATACATAGGGTTGTTCGGAAATTAATTTCGTTTTTCAAAATGGAGAATATATAATTTAACGAAACGTTTACACAGTCTAAAAAAATCGTGTTTCATTCTCACCGAAAAAGGAGGAAATGACTTTCCGAACAATTTAATGTTTCTTCAATGGTTCGATTCAAAAATTTGAAATTCGAATAATCCACGAAATGTTCCATCGAAATTGTTTCTCATCGACGGTGGATCGTTGCCACCATAATTTACGAACAAAAGTAAGAGAGACGTCGCCGCGAGGCGAATAAAAACGAAACTTGGCAGAGTTAGTTTGCGAGTTACTTCGCCTCTTACTGCCAGATTACTTTTTCCTCCGCGCGGAGTGCACCATAAAAGTGTACGTTTTATTTTCCACCGTAAACAACGCATACGCCGTTAACGTGGCACGGATAAAAAGTTTATCAGTTATCTTTAGATATTTTTCACTTTCACGTCCAAGCGACTCGGATCGTTCCGTCTAATAGAACGAAGGAACTGCATACTGACTGGCGTAGCGCGGCTAATGGCTGGAATTAAATCTACGTTACACGATACTATACTTTAAGATGGAATTTACGAGCGATTTCATCATCGCTAAAGCCTCGCGACGATGCTAGATTTAACGATGCTTTACGATACTTAGATGAAATCCTGTAAAATCCCGCGACCGCGAGGATCTGTGGGCGGTATGCGGGATCCACGAACCCGTTCAACTCCTCGATACACGAGCATCGAGATTCGAGACTCGAAATTTTCGTCTGGTCGTCTTGGAAATCGCTTAGATTCCGTCTCTGATAATATCGTTTACGCTCGTTGCCACGAATATTGCGTTATTTGCCATTCGATGATCCTAAGTGCGTTTCCGGTGGTCCTACGACAACGTTGACCCTTTCATCGCTAACAAGGCGTGGTCACGATCCGGGTGAATAAAATGGATATGGATAAAATCCGTATATAGTAGATCCGGTTTATGGATAAAATCGAACTGGTAACGCGGACACGAGTGTATTACATATTTTCAATTGTTCGTGGCTGGTTGTTCGATAAATTATTCGAAAATTTCTTCTCTTTTTGGCAAATCGTACATCACGACGAAAGGAGGAAAAGATTTTGAAGTTCTCTCCGGTGGATTTCTGTGTATTCACGCATGGGAGATGGGAGACGTCGATTCGCGTCTCGCTTTTGAAACGTCGATGATGGCGTGAGATAGTAATTTGCGTTCGATGAATTTTTAACGCGTTTCTGAAGACATTCGTGCGTTTATTATTTACGACAATGCGCGAGAACCAAGGCTCTACGTACGAGTCGACAACGTGCCGTCAGCAACGCGTGTCGAGAGTGATTTCAGTCATTTATCGCAGAGCAAATTACACGTTACACCAAGTGAAATTGCAATGAATTGGATGTTAGAAAATAAGAACCAGTCTTTTCGTGTCTAGCACTGCTGAAAGCATTAATAACGATTAAAAGAGACTGCTCCCAATTGTTACACATGAGGGTGGTTCTATGATGATTCGGTAGGGGGGATGGTGTAATAACTGGCTACTTAGCCGGTCCTATTATTACCCCTAATGCTCGTATTACCACCAGTAAGTACTCGGATATTCTAGATCGTTAGATTTATGCTGCAGTCCGCGTATTATCATCCAACAATATTTCTAGGCCAGTATATTTACCCGATTTGATTCTGGTGCGTACTTCGGGTCTTTCTCGACCCGTCGTAAGCGCACAATATACCAATTGTCTGGTATACCGATACAAATGATATTAGTAATTAGGTATATCGTTATATCTTATATTAAATAATATACAAATGATATTAATAGTTAAGTACACCGTTATACTTTGTACTAAATAATATATAAATAATATTAGCGTTAGACTTTGTACTAAATAATATATACATAATATTAGTAATTATCTAATTACTTGGGTGTACTCAACTATTAATATAATTTCTATATTATTTACTATAAGGTACAACGATACACTTAACTATTAATATATCTATATATTATACCTTATACCAAACAATATTAGTAGTTAAGTGTAGCGTTACACATTATACCTGGTATACCAGTACAATACGTACACCCGTTAGATTCTCCCACTCCTTAGACACAGCACTCGGCTGATTTTTTCGGCCACGGTAGTCCCGAGCATTGGTGCTTTGAAAACCCAAAGTCGTTTCGCGTCTCGTCGCAATCATTCACCGTTTACTCGTGCAACGAACTTACAACTCCTACGTACGTAAACACGGATCGATGGAGGGTCCCCGATCCGTTCTACGGTTCTCTTTTCGTCCTCGTTTCACCAATCAATTCCAAAGAGGAGGCGCTGCAATTTCCCTTGGAAAGTGGCTCCGTGTCCGCGGAACGCGTCGCCGAGCCATTTCATTCGTCGACATTCGCATGCCGGGACGTCTTCCCTCGGCCACTTCGTGAAATAATGTACACAATTTCACCGGACTCGGGTGCGTATCTACTCGACCTAATGAAATATTTCAGCCGTCGTCGTTACCTATATTAGTTCCCCCACCCTCTCTTTATTTACCCCCACCACCACGTTTCTTCGCGACAGCGACAATAAAACGACGAAATTGTCAACCGGTTGCGCGTCTTCCCACGACCTCTCCACCGTGGAACGAGCGATTGCGTTAGATGCGATCTGCACTTTGGCGGGACAGTTAAGTCCGAATTGAATTCAACCGGACTGCAGTGGAAACCGTTTTTACTGGCCAACTGCTGGCCACTCAGAAAAGTGATATTCTTGCGTGTAGTACAGTACACGTCGATTATGTGGACAATTGTTCAGACACTTAATTTAATTAATCGGTAACAAAATAACTGTTGATCTTCCAATTGTTGAAAAATAATTCGATCCAATAGTTTCGTATTATTAATGATAATTGAATAATTTGCACGCGTTCTTTCACCGTCTACTATTTCACGATTAATTTCCCATCTGTCCTCATGACACATGTCAAGTTTCAAATAAATCGGTTCGACGGTTCGAAAATAGCGCGAAATTCAAATCGACCGGTGACGATTGGGACACCCAGTACGTGTTTCTCATTTCTTGTCGTTTGTTTCGTTGTTCCGTATCGGGGCCCGCGACACCGTAATTGTTAACTTATTTCGGGCCCGACGATCTCAATCGACGCGACGTGAAATATATATATATACATATATCGATAAATTTCAATCAAAGCATCGACCGTCGCAACGTCCGTAATTTCATGTGTTGCTTCGTGTACCGAACTCAAGGAAAAAAGATACAAAGCTGCCGGAGCGCGGAGGCGAAAGATATACGCACCGGTTGTCGTGCTTTTATGGAGATTAATTGAAATATATTCCGATTGTAACGCACGTCCGTCCAGGAACGTGTTACGGTGATTTATACGTTGGATAAATTTTCGTTACGACGCTGCATCAATAAAAGATGCGGCGTCAGTGTGCGCCAATTTCGAACACGTTTCATGAGGTCATGTAATACACAGAAAGGAAAAAAGAGAGATAGAGATAGATACACATACAGAGAGAGAGAGAACTAATGCACATTAGAACAGTGCTGACTGGGTGTTTATCACACCGACATTATATTTCTATTAATTTCGTAACTCAGACAGCGAATGGAAGTGGTCAAAATAACGAAACGATGTACCTTTTGTTTGCAAGCTTACATAAGAGGTAATAAAGCTAATGTATGATAAAAATAAAATTTAGTGATTTTATTTTTATCGGTGATTTATATATGGAAATTGAAACGCAAGTTTACGACCATTGACAAGGACATTGTATATAAAATACGAGAAAATAGTTGGAAGGGATCGTTTCTTTCGGTAGATGACTTCAAAGAGTAGTTTCAAACTGATTATGAATACTGAGTGATTGAACAATGTTACGAAAATAGTAGAAAATCTTATCGGAGAATAAGCAAATGCTTTAATCCGTGATCAATATAATAATTGAAGAGAAATAAAAGATCAAGATTTCCAAAAAAAGAATTCTACAAAAAATTCTATCGTGTTACGAAGGATCAAAGTACCCTCCCCAAAAAGTGTACCACTCGAAAGAAAACACATCGTGGAAAGAAAAATAAAAGATCAAGATTTCCAAAAAAAAGAATTCTTCAAAAAATTCTATCGCGTTACGAAGGATGAAACTTGCTCCCCAAAAATTCTCCAGATCCTCAAGTTCCCCGAACACCCTCCTAATTATCGCTAAACGCGGGAAAACAAGTGACGGAAGAAATCGAGTAAAGAATCAAAGTTTCCAAAAAGAAAAAAAAAAAAAGAAAAGAAAAGAAAGAAAAAAAAGAAAAAGAGAACTCACCACACGGAGAATCGTCTTCGTGGAAATGCTGGCGGCGGTGGTGGTTGTACGCGATGGCTCCTATCGACGGACTCGCTCCTGAGGGCCTGTACGGCCTTGGGCATAGCCCTGAACGGTTCCTGGGGAGCTCTGGCGATCATGCTGGAGGGCAGATTGCCATTTCCGACGGTGTCGTTGAAATTGCTCGCGCCTCCACCGACGCTTCCACCGCCGTGGAAGCTGTTCCATCTTCTGACAGGACCTCTATTAGCAACATGGTGTCCGCTTCCGGGGCCGCTGGGGCCGCGTAGTTGGCTCGTGTGCTTGTGCATCCTCTCCTCACCGCTCGGTAATCCACCAGGACTCGGACCACACCTCCTTCGCCTCCATCCTCTTCCTTTATTTCCTTTTTTTTTTGTTTGTTTCTTCTTTTTCTTCTACGTCGTCATTTGCCGCCGGAGTTCTCGACTACATCCTTCAGACTGTCCTGTTGGCAACGTTCCTCTCTTGCCTCGCTGGGGTGTCCTGACGATTCGATCGAAGACGTCTCCTTCACGGACACGTACGAGAATATTCAGGTGGACGTTCGCCACACTTGGCGATGTCTGTTCAAAGAAGGTCGAATTTTCGTGTTAAGGTTTACCACCGATTTAACCAGAGACATCCGCGAACCAGGCTCGCTCGTTGATCGAGGTTCACACCGGCTCGAGCTCGGGGACAGTTTCTCGAGTTGCTCGTTGATCGGTTTCCGATGAAACGCGCCAACCTAGCGCAAAGTACCATGGAAGCACTTTTACCTTTCGCGCGGATTCGAGAGTCTTTTCGCCGCGACGATGATCATCTTTGTTCGAAAGAATCGTTTACGGGGTTTAACGCGGGGTACACCGATCGATTGTCAACTTCTCGGTGAATTCTTACGCTTTTAAATAGAATTAACGGAAACGGTTCTCGGATAATCGTACCGGTTATCGAACATTAAACTTTAGACATTCTTTTATCGGTCTGACGAGTAAGATCGGACACTGAACCGGTAATAACCGCCAAGTGTTTTTATTAGCAATTTTCGCTGTTCTCGGTAGCTCCATATATTATAAATTTCAATTTGATAAATTTTGTATTCTTTCTTTGTTTACTTCTGGGGAGTACTTTTAAACGAAATTGTATCTGTTGTTTTCGATAAGTTTAATCGTACCGGTACATGGAACGGTTTTATAGTTTCACGGGGCTTGATACAGTAATGCAAATTATAATTCTTCGTAGGAGCGGTAATAACAGAATATTATGCTAAGATTCTTCGTCGTTTTTTGATTTTCTAGGGTAATTATGATCGTTAAATATCTTGTATCGGTAGGATAGCGTTTCAGTAGAAATAGATGCTGGAAATTGTCCCTGTCCAATTATTACCGGTTGATTACCGACAATATACAAGATGGTCGAAAATACACTAGCAACTACTCGGAAATATCCTCGTTAAACACAATTTTCATCAGGATAATTGCGACCACCCACTTTTCTCCTTTCAAGTGTAACCTAACGTTTTTCTCTCTTAATACGATGTTCCTAATGGTCTAATTCACATTTATGGTAATTACTACAAGCCGAGAGTTTTTTCCACAGAGTTGGTAATTAAGGATCTGGTATACATTTTTTGTATTCAATCGTGCGACTATCTTTGAGCTTTGAATTTTAACCACCACTAACCGAAATTTTAGCATATGTGAGTGTTTTTGTACGCAACACGCGTGTAATAAATATTAATTTGATTTAATTGTGATATTAAAATTATTTAAAATTGTGTAAAACTTAAAAGTAATATTTTAGAAAATTGTTTCTACATTTTTGGATTGAATTCGTTTTAACACATCCACAGCACATGTTACCAAGAAGAATATATCATTGATAAATAATTCTCTAGTATTGCGTTAATGCAATCCGAACTGCCAGTTGTTTTTCTAGTTCAGGTGCGTCAGAAATGATTTGTTCTCGTTAAAAATACTTTTCGTAAAAGCCATTAGAACGAGGAATGCATCCGTAAACATTGCTAAGAAAAATATATTATTGATAAATATTTCTCAAGTATAGCGTTACTTACACCGAGCTGCCAAGTATTTCTCTAGCTCACGTGTGTAATAAATCAACTGCTCTCGTTAAAGATACTTCTTTCAATACTATTGTTGTAATATCCGAAGAGAAAATGTTTCTTCCACAATATATATAATATACACGTTCCTAGATACCGCTAAGAAAAATATATCTTCTTCGACGATATACATACAAATATATACGCATACATTGCACATACCTACACGTTCCTACGTAAGAAAAATATATCTTCTTCAACGATATACGTACAAATCTATACGTATATATTACACACACGTACACGCTCCTACGTACCGCTAAGAAAAATAAATTATCGACAAATATTCCCCGAACGTTGCGTTGATTCTAGTATTTCCTCGGCTCGGATGTGTCGTGGAAAGAAATTCTTCGAGATATCAAGGTCCCTGCGCGCAGTTTGAGAACCCTTGGCAACCTATCGTGCAACGAGCGAACCGACACGGCGACACACAACAAGCGCGAGCCCATCGCGCGAAAAGCACGTACGTAATTCACGATGCCGCGAACCAATGACGAGAGCTTCGAGAATTCTCGCTGTTCGTTCGATCGCAATTAAACGAAAACGCGGACAGCTCCGGTTCCGTGTCGGTGGGGAACGGAAGTCATTGCAAACAGAAGGAATCCCACCCCCGTTCCGCCGGCGCGGTGAGACCGGTACCGGACAGAAGCGGAACTCTTGTACCGCGCGACGGGTACGTACCCCGGAGCTGACACGATTTTATTACGTGACTAATCTGTTTCCACTGTATCGCGCTGACACAACCGTGGTGCACTCGTTACGGCGAATAACGGCGTCGCGATGGCGTCTACACGCGCCTACGGGCAACGCAGGGGCGGCTTATCAATTTTGACCGTTTCCACCGGCGTTCGCGATAACAAGGGGGAGGCAGGGCGTCGATAAAATCCGAGACGGGCATAAAGGAATCGAGTGTCGCGTCGTATCTTCTCCAACGATAAGTTCTTTGATCCTCCTTACGATTGACACAAGGAGAGGGGGAAGAGAGAGAGAGAGAGATTGTATTGGTATGAGTGTGAGTGTGAGTGGGATGGAGTAAAAGAATGAGTGAGTGGGACGGAGTAAAAGAGTGAGTGAGTGGAACGAAGTAAAAGAGTGAGTGAGTGAGTGAGTAAGTGAGTGGGACAGAGTAAAAGAGTGAGTGAGTGAGTGAGTGGGACAGAGTAAAAGAGTGAGTGAGTGAATGAATGAGTGAGTGGGACAGAGTAAAAGAGTGAGTGAGTAAGTGAGTGGGATAGAGTAAAAGAGTGAGTGAGTGAGTGAGTAAGTGAGTGGGATAGAGTAAAAGAGTGAGTGAGTGAGTGAGTGAGTGGGTATGTAAGAGAGAGAGAAATTGTGAGTGAGAGTGGGACAGAGTAAATGAATAGGTGAGTAGGTGAGTGAGTGAGAAAGGAAGGGAAATACTGTGAGTATCAGTATGAGTATGAGTGTGAATGAGACAGAGTAACAAAGTGAGTGGTTGAGTGAGTAGTTGAGTAAATGAGAAAGAGAGATATTGTGAGTATCGGTATGAATGTGAGTGAGAATGGGACAGAGTAAAAAAGTGAGTGTGTGTGAGTGTGTCGTCGATAAACAGATCGATGGTTTTCTGATAATGCAACAATGAAGTCGTGCTGGGAACAAACCGAGTGTGATCGCGATTCCTTTCGATGTTCAGAATGTCAACGATAACGGTGTATGGGAATATGAAATTTGCACGCGATAAAGGCGTGCCTGACTGTGAGAAGATCGAAACCAGAGTACATTCGAAGGTTTCGTGGTGACTGGGGAAACAAATTTGTAGAAAAATCGACGTTTTCGTTCTCGCTCGATAGACTAGAATTACGTATTACCTCGTTAAACGATCATGACTCGAGTCTGCTTCTGATCTGCTTCTGATTCGTTTATTTATTCGTATATTGATAATCGGGATTGGAATAAAATCAAATTTATTTGCATTGAACGTACGAATAGTGTAGATGATTCCGTAGACATTTACCGAATCGCTTTAAATTGGACTCACCGATTCAAGTTAAAGTTCCGACGATAACAAAATTCCCCGGGGTCTGTCAGACCCCGCCTTACCAATTAAAGTTTAAAATGCATTCAGCTATTAGAGTAATATGCCTTCAAAATTACCCAGAACTTCATAATTTCAACTCGAAGGACCACCGATATTTCATAATAAATGTTCCAAATACGATATCCCCCAGCGGTGATGCATCGTCTAAAATGACCCTGGAGTACCGCTATTACTCCCGAAATCATGGAAGGAGCATCACAATCTGTCATAGATCCTCTTGGACGATGCATCGTCCCCAAGGGACACGAATATTTATTATGATACATTGGTGATCATCTGTAAGAAAAGTTTGTTTGCAACGTTCGAAACTATTCAAGCGATGTGTAAGACACTTCTCCGTATTTTATACGTTTGTACTATCGGGAGTATTTTCGTATTAGTTTCTGTACGCATTTAAAAAATAATCCACCCATATACAAATCGAATCTTTCGATAAATCAATAGAATTTATAAACGAAGAAAATATAGAGATGTGCGATTCCTTGTTGCGAAGAAAAGCAATAGAGACACTTGTAGATTGAAAAACGAGAAAGAAACTTGATAGAATAATCCAAGTACCTTCGTTAATACTACGGATAAACAACAAGAACTATTCATTTTGATCCCATCGTTTCGATACTGTTTGTCCGTTTAGTTTCTTTTTTTCATGTACGTTTACAAAAACTACTTGCACGGAAAAACATTCCATTCACTTCTCTATTCTTTCCCATAAATATTCCATACAATAGGTTGCTCGATAAGTTTCGTCGTTCGATAAGAAATGAAGCTATTAGTTTCATCGTTTTATTTTTCTAAAGATGGGTACTACTGTTCGATGAACACGTGTAAAGTTTCGTGTAAATCTCTCGACTCGTTCGTATATTTACAGTTGTTCAGTAGCGTCATAGTATTTTTTTACAATGGAAAAAAGGATAAAACTTATCGAACAACCTAGTACTTCCGAATGAAAATTCTCCCGTAAAGGATTCACGACACACCAACGATTCGTCCAGTTTGCAAAGTGACACACACGAGAAAGCTCACCAAAAAATATCGAAAACCCTAAACTACCACGAGCCCGAACAATTTTTTCAATCTGTCCTTCCCCCGATTCTCTTTGAATCGATTCCTTTATGCTCTCTCACGGCTCGACTCAAGGCCAGTGAGAATGTTTCAAAGGTTTCACCGCGTAACAATTTATCGCGTCTAGTCGATGCATTTCGGAGCAATGTGAAATATTTTAGATGGTAAAATAATACGTGCGTGTAACTGTAGAATACGTATCGTGTATCTGTTCCTGTATTGTTGAATCTATACACATCGAGTGTGCCTGGGAGGCACAGAGAATGTCTGACGACCTACTCCAAGTATGCCTCTCAGACGCGACGAAGTGTGCCACCAATGTCTACCGATTTTCAGGTACCTACTTTGCCAGAGATTTATATTTTAAAATCCATACTCAGAGTCACCAACGACTGCTTGACAACCTGTTTTTAGGTTATCCGTTTATTTTACCGTATTTAGTACTGGGCTGTCGTTGGTCAAGCGATGTGGTTAGGTTCTTTTCCAAGACGAGTATCTTTGGACAGTTGGTTTCTTTTTATTGCATAATTTTTTCAAGCTGTTAAGCAAAAAAATTCGATGTTACGAGTTACGTGTTTTCGTGCTTCTAGAGAGAAGAATCTTCGATTGTTCAATTTTTCTTGGATAAATGATATTTGGATAGTATTTTTAGGGGATCTTGGAACTCCCTTTTTTTCTATATAAATGTTGCAGAGGCCATTCATTTTCGTAAAATAATTTTTACGATTATCGTTTATACGCTTCTTCGAACGATAATTGCGAACAGTATGGAGTTAGATCATTACGTGTGATTATTGTGCAATAACGTAGGCCAATATTTTTAGTATAAATGAGATCAGAAAGATTCTACGGCTTGAAATACAAGGAAAATAAGGAATAACAAAATTGTATCGAAGGCTTCGTTTTTGGGAGAAATGAATTTTGGGTTAAGCACATTTCCAAGTTTTCAATTTGAATAAAATCTTTACAATAATGAGAAACAATTTACCTAGATTGTCATCGATCTTTAATTTTGAGTCATCATCGATAAAATTTAAATCGAAGACACTACAAGAAGAAGAAGTTTCTTTTTCACTTTTGCATCTCTTTGAATGTAAACGTTACCAATAACGAGCTGAAAGCAAATGTCGAAAACGTTCCAAATAATTTGTTTCTCGCCATCGCTACGACCAGAGGCGAACAAAATTCTATCCAAATAAAACCAACGTATAACGATTTATTCTCGACGTTGACTAATTGGACATTTAAATTTTAATTTGTTCACCGCGAAATATTTCCACAATTGGAAGCACAATTTTTATTCGTTCATTGTAAAATACCTCTACAACTAAAATTCTAATTTAACCATCGTTCGTTGTGAAATATTTCTACACATTGAATTCTAATTACGAAGATGAATTTTTCAACGACCAACGAACGAAATTCCGTTTATTTTTCGTTGGTCGTTCGAAACGTTCGGAAACGATTTATTCGTTCGAAAATAATTTCCATCGGTCGATCGTAATAAAATGTCTAGTTAGCGTTAGCATAACCACGGATTCATCTCGACTGTTTCACAAGGACACTCGGACGCTTAACATTGTCTGCGACGGGGAGAGACGCCCTTGGATCGCAAAAGGGTTGGAAACCCTGACTCGCGGGCGAGAGAAGAAAAAAAAAGAAAAGGAAAAAAAAAAAGTAAAAACGTGGAAAGTGGGAAGGGAAAAGCTGCGTCGTGGAAACTGTTCGCGCACGCGTCTCTAGGATTTCCTCGGCCCCTTCCCGACGAGCCAGAAATCCGAAAGACACAGGGATTACCTGGGGATACACCGTGGGAAAGTCTTAGTAACGGCGCACAGTGAAGTGCATAAGAGGTCCCCGAGGAGGAATAGGTTTAAGGAGAAGGGTAGGAGTAGGTAGACTTTCTCGAGCGGTGTATAGAAATTCAGTGAGCTTGCAAAACCTCTTGAGCACGCGCTCGAGAAGCGGCTCGTCTTCCTCTTGTCGTAGCGCCGGAGAAACGTACGAATGGGAGAGGGCGAATTCCTTTTGTACAAGCCACTACGAACCAGCGTCGACAAATTGACCGAGGATGAAATAAAAATGTTCAGCGGACTTTCCCTCGTTCGCGGCTCGTCGCGACTCGCGTCGAGCTTTTCGATTTCGCGCGGAATTGTTGTTGCAAACGAGGTCTAAGTATAATCGGTACACGAGTGTTTGTGAATAGGTAATGAAAAGAAATTATTGAGAAATTAACAGGGACGATAGGGGAACACAAGTGTGCAAATAGATGATAAAAAGAAACGATTAGAAAATTAACATGGACGATATGTATGTATGTGTGTAGATAGGTAATAAAAAGAAATTATTGAGAAATTAACAGAGACGATAGGGGAACACAAGTGTGCAAATAGATGATGAAAAGAAACGATTAGAAAATTAACATGAATAATATGTATATATGTGTGTAGATAGGTAATAAAAAGAAATTATTGAGAAATTATCAGAGACGATAGGGGAACACAAGTGTGCAAATAGATGATAAAAAGAAACGATTAGAAAATCAACATGGACGATACGTATGTATGTGTGTAGATAGGTAATAAAAGGAAATTATTGAGAAATTAACAGAGACGATAGGAACACAGGTGTGTAAATAGATGATAAAAAGAAACGATTAGAAAATTAACATGGACGATCCCTACAAATGTGTATAGATAATGAAAAAAAATAATTAAAAAATGACCAGAATGATCAAATGAGGAAAGTTTCCGATTCGTTGATATTCAAATTGAAGTTTTCAACTTTGAAACTGCAAATAAGCAATTTCCTCCCGTTGGCAAAGTATCGATTCTAAATTGCCTCGAGATGGATTCATAATCGTGTTTGTTACATAACATTATAACATGAAACTCGATGTACAGATTCCGAAAGTGGCCAAGCTGGTCTCTCGAGGTAAATTCCACAGAGTATCCTAATGACAGTGCAACACAAGTGCAACGATGCATCTACGAAAATGTATAAGGTAAGATGTTCGAAAGAGAAAAAAAAAAAACTCTTCGAGATATTTCAAATTTTTCAAATTACGTACATCCTTTATCGAAGAAGACACTTCAATGTTCCATTGCTATTAGGAACATTTGAAATGTCTTCATCTTTCTTACCCTACTCTTTTTATTCGCAGAACACTGCGAAGAATCGAATTATATAAGAAAGATACACGATTAAATAAAAAATAGAAGAAAAAAAGAAAACAGTTGCACTTGCGGAGAAAGTAATATCATAGAAAGTTACACACGATGAAATAGTCCAATTTCTTTCTACACCAGCTTTTCCTTTTGACAGCCATAAAAGAAATACGACTCGATTAAATTGCACGACTCGCTCAACATAAACTACAAAGTGGTCCAGTGGTCTGACCATTTAGAATCAAGGTGATACAGAAGGAAAGTATTTTTTTTTACCGAAAGTGAATTAATCGCCCCTTCGTATTCACCGACCTTTTTTTTTTCAATTTTCTTTTTACGAGGGACGTAAACTTGTCAAAAGGTAGCGTGCAATATTTCACGACACGCAATAAAACGAGTGACACAGTTTAGACCGGCTGAAAGAAAATGCGAGAAACGAAAGGCATCGCTCTCCACGACATTCGTGCTATAAAATTATTAAAAAAAGATGTAATTAACAAACTGCAAAACAAGTAGGTGACTTTGTAACGTAATCACGATGATGCACCAACCGTGTAATTTCATTTTATGCAAAGTTTCGGACGATCTCCAGAAATATAACGGTAAAGTTTGACGGATATTAAATAATTAACTTTACTAAAAAAAAAAAGAATAGCTTAATCGTTCCGTGCGTTGAATATTCCACTCATTCCACTTTAATTACTTCGACCCGTTGGCTTTGTAATTCCTCGTCTAAAAATTCCCTCCTTCTTTGAATCTCTGTACGTTTCGAAAAAAAATATTTCTACAATCTAATTAAATTCTAGCTCGAATCGTAACTTAAATCGTCGGAAAATAATTTTCAAATTTATATTGAAGAAATATCCAATTTAATATCTTCAGAAGGTTAAATTTCTTTTTTAAAAAGAATTCCACCTATTCCCATAACGATTTATCCCAATTAAAGAAAGAAAAAGAAACATCCCCAAACAAAGCTACCCGAAAAATCTTCTTTAAGAGTAACGAATCTTTGGAGCAAATCCTCAAGAATTCACGAAAAACTGGTCTCGAAAATTACTCGGCGAACCGTTAGGGAAATTTCAGCGAAACCGAGTCGCCGTGGACGGATGGTTTTTATCGAGACCCCGTTAGTAGTCGTTTAAACATTCTCGCGCGGGGGTGAAGTGTTTGCGAACGCGTCTACGTAAACGTGCCCTGCAAAAGTTCCACGGACTGCAGCACCAGAACCAACGAGCCGGGGATCGTCGTCGTCGTTTCAACGAGACTGGGTGGGGAACCTGCAGAAAATTTCCGACTTTGCAGCCCCTACCTGGAACGTGTTCGAAAGTGGGGAGAGAGACGCGATTCCGCAGGTGCGACCCGACACGAAGTTTCCAGGTAAATCGACGATCCCTAGACCAGGTCCATTCTGGATCGAAAAAATTTCCTTGCTCGGAGAGAAACTTCTCCAAGAACTTGAGAATATAGTTGGTGGGGATACACGGTTTGTTATAATTTGGTTAGACGGTATTTTTTGTAACACGTATACAGGATGATTGAGAATTATTTATTCGTTAATGTTACTTCCTTTCCCAAGAATTCACTGACCTCTGAAAGTTACAAAATTATTTTCTTCCGAATGAAAAAATTTACATCTCACGTCAAACTAAATCTAAATCTGGCAAGTCGATAAATACCTAAATTATAATTCCAATCGTCCCACATAAACCTAACAAATATCCACAGTCTCAAATTTGTCACCTCCTTTCCCAAAAATTCACCGACCTCTAAAAATTACAAAATTATTTTCTTCCGAATAAAAAAATTGACATCTCACGTCAAACTAAATCTAAATCTGGTAAGTCGATAAATATCTAAATTATAATTCCAATCGTCCCACATAAACCTAACAAACATCCACAGTCTCAAATTTGTCACCTCCTTTCCCAAAAATTCACTGACCTCTAAAAGTTACAAAATTATTTTCCCCGGGACAGAAAAAAAAAGAAGTGCATCTCACGTTCTCGATCGACGCATTGGATGCATCTTGCACTCAGTGGTGTCACTTGTTGCGAAACACCCTGTACGATCCAATTGTCTCTCGAATAACCAGAATCAATCGCAACGCGGCCGAGTTGGGGCGCCCGAGCGATAGACCGCCTCGACACGATGAACGTGTTAATCAATCTCGGCTAATTGACAATTAACCTATATCGGTCCCACGATTATCGCGAATTTTTCTACCATGTATCGCACGCGTCCAAGCGCAAGTATGTCGCTCGTTTATCAGCTCGCGACTACGTTCCGGCCGGCGAAACCGTTTTCGCGTTACGGTCGTGTACGAAAGTTCTCGCGCGGTCTCTCCTATCTGTTATTGTCGCGCAACTTTCGTCGACAAAAGGAATCGTCGTCGCGATAATGAAAAACTTGGTCGCGTTAACAAGCGAGCCACCGGTTAGCGACGATGCAACGATACGGACCAAGGGAGTGAGACAATGTTCCATTGGTGTTTCACGGCTGAGACCGTGAATACACACTCTCGGAGGAACGATAAGCCGAAACGACGCGAAAGAAACTCCAATTTCCAGCACGGAGTACACGGACCGACCGTGTCTTCCGGTACAGCGATCGCGCTGCTTTATTAATTCGAATTGTTTCGAGGCCTCGTCCCGCCACTACTGTTTCTTTTTTTTTTCTTCTTTTTTCCCTCAACCGCAAAACGAGGCGACTCGTTTCTCTTGATTTTATGGGAATTTAGAGACACGGAATCGCCGAACGAGTTCGCTAACGCGAGTTTGATGAACAGATTACCGCGAGATAACGCGTCCGCGTATTACGGTGTCCCAGCCGGAAGTTTACTTGTCACGGTAATGGAGCGTTAATTGAATTTTATTCCGGACCAACTTTAGCAAAGAAATACAACGACGAGGTATCGTGTACTCCGGATGCGGAACGACGACCGTGAAAATTGACAGTAATTTTCCTGCAATTTTTGTTTAACTCGAGTTCTGTTTATTTTAATTAACGGGGGATTACACGGTACCGGGGTTTCGGAAGGATTTTCTTTCGTTGTAATAAAAATTTCTCGTTCGAACCTTGGATACCTTTGGAAACGAAATTGTACAGTTATAGCAATTAATGGAAGATTACACGGTACCGGGGAGGATTTCAAAGGAGTTTCTTTCGTTGTGATAAAAATTTCTTGTTCGAAGCTTCGGTAACCTGGGACACGAAATTGTATAATTATTGTAATTGGTGGACGATTGCGCATTTTACTGGGGATTTGAGAAAATAAGTTCAGAACGAACGAGAATCGATTCGTTGGAAAGATTTTCGTCGGTTGTGATAGAAATTTCTTTGTTGAAGCTTCGATTACCTGAGAGACGAAATTGTACGATTCTCGTAATAAACGAAAGATTACAAAGTAAGAAGAATTTGAGAAAATATTAATCTGGTTTGAAAAACTTTTTTCCATTCTAATGTAAATTTCTTCGAACCTTCGGTACCCTCAGAAATGCACAAAAGAAATTTGGTAGGTACACGCGACAATTTCGAGGCGAAAACTTTTAAATATTCATTGCTAAGTGTTGCTTCCACGTCGCTGAAAACCATTGAAATCGCTAGAAGAATAAAGCTTACCGTTTACAGCAACAAATAATACACTTACGTGTACGGTACACTCTTTGAACGATTCGTTCCGTTTTCACGTTTCATCCTCTTTTTCTAAAAATCGTTGCGAGCGCTGTTCAACGCTAAACTAATTAGTTTTCCAGTCAGAAACCACGAGACCACCGATAAAGAACTCCAATAGCGAAATACGTACGTAGCGGTATGTTTGCGTTGCAAAGTGACACGAAGAATCAAAGCTGCCGAGATCGTAGATCAAACACATACGAAGCGCGGCGTTGAAAGTTACGTGAAATGTATGCCCAATCGCAGTTTACCGTAAGTTTTCTTAACTCGAAATGGCTCGTAACTCTTGCTAACCTCTCGCCGTGGATACGTACGTGTACAGTTCACGACAACGTTACCTGTGCTACAAAGTATCGCCGGTTCGCCCAGTGAAATCTCGTGACCGAAACGGAGTCACGCGATCACGTTGGATTGATTATCAGCGGCTGCTATATTTAACGACTCCGTTGAAATGCCAAGAATTGGACCTCTGCGCGACCGAGTATCTGAAATGTCGTTTCTCGCCGAAACGAGTGGAGTGAAAAATTCTCGCGAATCGTTGCAACGATTTCAAAAAAATACAATAGTTTTTGAATATTCGAATCGATGTATCGCGTTCACCGACCGCACGATATCAATTTTTACAGCGTAAGGGTTAATTACCACTGTAGTGTTCTCGTTGTCTCGTTGTTCTCTTTTCGTATATTTTTATATCGTTATTATTATTCTTTTTTATAGATATTTTATCCGATACTGTTCTTTGTTTTACAGTATCTAATGTTGGATAGCGTCTCGTAAAATTCTATCCATCGATAAGTATCGTTTCGCAAAATTCTATACGCTAAACAAATGAATTCAACGTCGAGTTTCCTCGTTGATTCGATCGTTGGTAAAATTTTACAACGATGTGGAAGAGCGGTGCCAGCCTCGACGAGAGACAACGAGGATTGAACTGTTTTAAAAAATATTTCAAAATCATCGATACACAATTTGTCTGCATCGATACGAAGGACTCTATTGACACTCGACCGGTTGTCGAACGTACGGGAGTAACGTTCCACGCGATATTATTCGTTGAAAAAGCAATCTGTTCCGTGCAGATGAATCAAGATAGCAAGTGTTAGGGAGTGAGAATCGAGAGGTGAAAAAAAAAAAAATACCATTTACAT
The DNA here is from genome assembly GCF_051014685.1 of Ptiloglossa arizonensis. Taxonomy (NCBI): domain Eukaryota; kingdom Metazoa; phylum Arthropoda; class Insecta; order Hymenoptera; family Colletidae; genus Ptiloglossa; species Ptiloglossa arizonensis. Next base: position 13,712,134 of record NC_135055.1, read on the forward strand.
GGAAAATAAAAATTTACACAGGTCGTGAGACGCGTTGGTCAATATTTCATCGAATTCGCGCGACACTTGTTCCGATCGTAAAAAATCATCGAGTTTACTCCTAATCGCCATGGATGCACACGTGTAAATTGTTCGCGCTATCTGTTTTTATTTTGGACAAATTTCTGGCAAAAGGGACGAAGGTAAATCGTTTCAAATCGGGGAAAATTGTCATTTATCCAGTTTTGTTAAGATCGTGGTACGTGTGCACGAGGTGTGTATCGTTTGATTTATCGGGATCGATTTAATAGAGAAGGTAATCGTCTCGTTGCAACTGCAACGAATGCAACCGTCGAGTGTCGTATTCTGCACGTCCCCGTTGAAACGAAGTGTAACTTTATTTTCGCGTTATCAGCGATCCGACGGCCATAAAATTGTTAACGGCACTTGTTATCTTTTTCGCCATAAAACTGCCATAATATCAACGATAACGTTTGAACAGTCTCGCTGCAATTCCCTGCATAATCCTCGCGATGCGAGTCAGAAGTTTCCCCACGGAAATGAATGACCCGTTACTTCGGTAATTATCCTTCCGCGATACAGTTTCGTATTATACGGCGGCGTAACACAGAAACGATAAGAATATAGTTTCCTCGCGAAGAAAATGAGAAAAATGGTTATCGAGAGCCTTGGAAGTTAGGCACGTTTGTTTCGCGACGACCTCGAGAGATCCTACGGATCCCATTTTCGCGATTGAATCTCGGCACAAAAGGAAGCAATAACCATTGAAATAAATTTTTCACCGTTCTTCTATTTCTGATCATCGTTCGTCGTACTTTCGACTTTTATTTTTATCGAGTTTGCGAATAATCTCGAAACCGGGATCGTACGTTCTCTGTACCTCTGAAACGTCCATTTAGGGAATTCGAACGAACGATCTCTAAACGTAGAAAATCGTAAATTTATTTTCCGATTTTATTTTGCAGCTACGCCGTTACCGCGAAAATAAAAGTTCATTTCGTTCGTTTCAACATTGTCGCGCGTACAAATACGTTAAGGTCGCGATAAAAAATTGGGAACATTATCGGTAGCTACGTAGAAACGCGTTGAATGTAAACAATCGCGATGTTACATTTAATTTGTACGCGGAAAACATTATTATTCGACACGGTTAACGAGGTTGAATGTTACATCGAGTGTGCACATGCGTCACGAGCCTCTTGCGAGAGTTGAAATACAATTCCTCTGAATATCGGAAAAAAAAATCAGTGAAAATTCTATTGAAAAAGAATTTCCATATATAATTGGTTTAACAAGCAATGGATACGGTCGTTAAATCCAATATGCATGGAAATGATACGTATTTTCACAAAAGAAGCTTACCTGTACGTTCCAATTTAAAAAGCTCTGAAAGCTTCGAAAGACGAATCCACCTCGACAAATTCCTTACAATTATCCATTCGAAATCTTTCCACTTCATTTTCAGCTATTACAATCCAATAAAAATAAATAATTCCATTACGAATTCAAGGGACATATTTTAAACACATTTTGTACACTATCGTTTAAATAATACCCACATCTTTCTATTCACAAATTGAAATCATTTAAATATTACCAAAATCTTTTTTCTATTTTCCAATTGAAATCGTTCAAACATTTCCAAAATCTTTCTATTCTCACATTGTAATCGTTTAAACATTCCCCGCACCCTCTTTCCATTTTCCAATTGAAATCGTTCAAATACTACTTACATCCATCTATTCTCTAACCGTACACTCGTATTATTTACTCGCAATTCCGTTCACTCTGTTAAATTTCTAACAATCGTGTTACCTCGATATTGTTCCCAGTTACTATTCCTTATCCACGAACAGTTCTCACGATTCACACTCCTTTATCCCCAGGTGTCTATTCAGTCTTTCGCCTCGAAAAAGATCCAAAGCTCGGACTTCGAAAGGGTTTCTTATTTATCGTGCCGTAAATACGAAATTATTTCGGAGCTCTCGCAGACCCGGACAGCGTGACGACGACGACGATCGAACATGGACTCCGCGCAATGCTGTAAACCAAATCCTATAAAATCCCAACAAGGACACCTAGCCCTATTCAAGTCCCGAGCGTGACAATAACACGCGCAGTAACCTTTCACCTACACTCCGGGTCACCAGATCCATTTCCTACCCATCCGGACGAACGAAAAACCAACTGTCCAGGTCGCCTACGTACTTCCTGTGTCAAGACGACGATGTTATCCGCGTTCGATCCATCGACACGGCGAACAATCCCGCAAAGGGATGGATATCTCCTCCTCCGCGGCATCCGTCGCAAATATATTCGCGAGAAATAATTGGCCAGCGACCTCCAGCGGCCCCCTCTCCTCATTGTTGCCAACAATACCGAATGCTGCTGGCAGGTAATGACAATGCGACGGAATAACAAAGGAGCCGCGAGATCGAAGAAAACAGTAAAAGTAGGCGCGAACAAAGAGACGATAGAGAGAGAGAGAGAGAAAGAGAGAGAGAGAGAGAGAGAGAGAGAGAGAGAGAGAGAACAGGCCAACCGGGGACCAAGAGAGCAGGAGAGACCCTAGACGGAAAAAAGGCCAGTCAAGAGAGAATCCTTGCCGTACAAGGACAACAGACCTAACCCAGACCCGGCTATTGTTGCCCGCGTTGCCCTAATCCCGACGCGATCCTCGCGACTCTCTCACAGCTCCTGCTAACGAGCACCATTCCCATCATTTTCTCGCTACGTTCTTCTGTCTATCTGTTCGACGATGAGCTCTCCCTTGGATTTCTTATCGGTTTCGACTGTTCCGGGAGCGGTGATTTTTAACACGAGAGGAGTATCGATTCTGGACTGGGAATAAAGGTTCGAGACAGACTGTTGATCGAGTTGACAGTCGACGTGGGAGGTAGTTGGACGGTATTGCAGGATTTGAGCGATTTTATAGGCTCAAGGGGGACTATGGGTCGCAACGAACAAGTGCAAGGAGCTAGTGCCAAGTGGCTGTGGAAATTCGTTCACGTGAGGTAGGTAGGATTATCCAAAGGGTGTTGTTTCGTGCAACAAAGTTTTGCTAAGTTGTTGAGTATATCTTAGAGCTGCTTGCGAAGAACTTGCTACGGTGATGTTCCTTGCTTTATCGGTATTACCAAGTCGTGATAGGATATCTTGATTGCACTCTACGATAATATACAAAACAGTATCGATGTAACTCGATTCAATTGTTTCTTTTCTATAGGCATATCGAAGCCAATCGAGGATCCATGATAATTAATCATTCAAGAACAGTTTTGAAAACGATTCGATGTCAGTTACAAGGATGTAAAGTAAAATATAGAGAGTCCTTTTTAAAAATTCAAATTTGACCTTCCTAGGATTTTCGAAAGTCATCGAGAGATGAAATAATTATAGAGGAATAATCAAGTGTACACATTTAAATCGAGGGTACTGTTACTCACACTAGTGTTTCAGTTACCGTGCCATTGTTCAAGGCATGGATTTCAACAATGAAAAATGAAGAAACTTCCGGTCAAGTTGATCAAAGATGTTAGGTAGAGTTATTTTAAAAAAAACTGCAATGCTGTCCAAGCAAATTACCCCAATGCGTTAACATGGATGAAAGTAAGTTGGAAGAAGATGAGAATTTAGGATTTTTATTGCTAAAGAAGAGAAGCCAAAGTTTGGCTTCAAAGCTGCGACAGACAATCCTATTAGAGGCGTATGTAACTAGTGATTGCGAGTTAATACTATATCACACGTTGAATCCCAACATCCTGAGAAACAGTGCAAAACCTGATCTCCCCTTTCGCCATGAATCCTATTCAAAAGTTTGGATTTCTTTTCGGAAATTGGTTCGGGGACTATTTCGAGCCTACGAAATGATTTAACGAGGGTTCAACGAGAGAAGGAAACGAGAATTGCTTCTGAAATTGCAGACAATACACCCGACTACCGTTGAGCTTCAATTGGAACGCACCTAGTCTCACGATGAAATCCTAAGAGTATTGGAACTTCGATACTCTTGCTCGCGTCACCTCGCTAATTGAACAGAACCGATTTCTGATCAGTTGGCGAAGTAATACTGTAGTTAAAGATAAGCCTTCGACGAGATCCCTGGATCTAGTTAAGAACGTTGGAAGAAGCTTCTCCCCTTTCGATCGTTACTACTTAGAATACTTAGAATACTTAGGAACTTCGTTTTCTTATTTAAGTATCTAAATATAGATATTTGACAAAACATATTCGTTTTCTTATTTAAATATCTAAAAAAAGACATTCGACACAAGATATTCGTTTTCTCGTTTAAATATCTAAATAAAAAAGAAATAACTAAAAATATATTTCAGAACTTCCGCTCCAAATTGTACGTCCCACCTGTTATTATTCTGATTCCTACCGTAGTTGCTAAACTTTACGCTCGATGACTATGTTACTCGAGTTAATTCACGCGCGGTTGTTAAGTGGTTAATTCATCCAGGGACTTCCACGCTTGAATTTCCTCACATCCGGCGAGTGGTCGGCGTTATGTATTCTCGATTCCGAATCGAACCTAGTCGTCAAAGTCGATATTTACAAGCGCGCGGGCGCGCGTGTGCGCGTGTGCATACGTCGACCGATGCAACGGAATTACTCGCGTTGTTGCACCACTGCGACGATGCTAGAAATTCAGAGGGATAGAGGTTCGACGTGCGTTGCTGCGCACGTTCATTCGTATTTATGGTCGCATTCTGAATTACGATGCGTGCGTTTCCGTTAACAAGAACCGAAGCTAGTCGAAGAGACAGAGAGAGAGACACAGAGACAGAGAGAGAGAGAGAGAGAGAGAGAGAGAGAGAGAGAGAGCAGCGAAAAGGGAGCGAAAGAGAGCGAGGGGAGAGGAGAGCCACAGATTTGCAGCCGACAAAGACCCGCTTCATACGCTTAGCACGGTGGAAACCTGGTTAAACGAGGGCGGCAACCAGCTTTATGGCTTTACACGGTGGCCACTGTGGTGTATGCACTTCCCATGCATCTCTAAATCGCTCGGTCGCAGTCTCTGCTCTGACTCCTGTCTGCATCGACGAATTATGTGGCCGAACAGACTCCGAAGAGGCCAGGGAAAACGCATCGATCGGGAGCGCTTGTCTTTGTTAGGAAAGACCACTCGAAGGTGCAGCGTTTCGCTGATGCTGCGCAGAGAGGATTCCCCCGTATAACCCAAGAATTACTCAAAGATCCGAGCACCGCCGTGGGCTAATTGCATCAACGATAGAGGAATTTTCATGAAAGCGTGAATAGAGTCTAGGACATTCCGCCCTTACCGTGTCTCGAACCTTTCGTGCTTGCAACACGTTCAACGTGCTAACTTTTTCTCGTGGAGGAGATCCCGTGAAAGGGTGAAAGAGTCTAGGGATCGTCGATTCGCTTCCTGTATCTTGAACCTTCGTGCTTTTAACACGTACGGTACGGTAGCTTCTCGCACAGAGGAATTTTCATAGAAACGTAGCAGAAGAGATTTTACATCTTCGATTTACTTTCTGTGCCTTGAACCTTTCGTGCTTTTAACACGTGGTAGCTTTTTCTCGTGGAGGAGATCCCGTGAAAGGGCGAAAGAGTCTAGGGATCGTCGATTCGCTTCCTGTGTCTTGAACCTTCCTGCTTTTAACACGTACGTTATGGCAGCTTTTCGCACAGAGGAATTTTCATAAAAACCTAGAAGAGATTTCACATCTTCGATTTACTCTCTGTGCCTCGAACCTTCGTGCTTTTAACGTGTACAGTGCGGTAGCTTTTTGCATAGGGGAGTGTTGCACGAAAGTATGAAAGAGTCTACACCTCTGATTAGCTTTCTGCGTCTTGAACTTCCATGGTTTTTTATGGACACTATGGTAGTTTTCTGCGTCTTGAACTTCCATGTTTTTTTATGGACACTATGGTAGTTTTCTACGTCTTGAACTTTCATGTTTTTTTATGGACACTATGGAAGTTTTCTGCGTAGAAGAAAATACGTCATAAAAACGTAAAAGGGTTTACATCTTCGATTTACTCTCTGTGCCTTGAACCTTCGTGCTTTTAACGTGTAGAGTGCGATAGCTTTTTATGTAAAATAATCTACATCTTCGATTCATTTCCTGTGTCTTGAATTTTCGTACTTTTAGCACGTAGACCGTAGTGACTTTTTATCGTGGAGGAATTTTCATGTTCGATTCATTTCCTGTGCCTTGAACCTTCATGCGTTTAACCGGTTTATCGGGGTAGCTTTTTTCGCAGACTTTAATATTCGATGGTAGGGGTCAGTTCGTACTGTACTGAAACTTTCATATATTTATAGCAGTACAGGGTATATACAACCCTCGTAGACTTATTATAATTATGACCCATACTGTATTTTCATGTCCGACGGAGAAATAGGGTTACTTGCTTCACTTCGCTTGTTCGACTTTTAAGGTCGGTCGAAATGTGTACAAATTTCGGAGATCCGAAATGATGGTTATTTAGACTAATGATACATTAGAATTTTACATTGGATCAAGTTTATCATATTACTTTACCGAAATAACTCGGTTTTCGGAGTTACCACGAAAAATTTGGGCTAAATTTGTTAGATTTGATCGTAAATGTTATTTGGTTCTCCGTATTATAGAATAAGTATGACTTCTGAGGAAGATTCTTCTTTTAAATTTTTACTTTTCTATTAGAGAAACAAATTCTTAAAACAAACATACTTCGATGATTTAAAATTATCTCCTACTAGTAGATAAAGTATTCTTTTACATATTATCTATACGGGTTAACACCAAGATATAAATAGTTCGATTAATCATCTTCTAATCCGGAATATACATTAGTGCCGGGTTGGCAGTAGGACGGATGCAAAAATTAAAATTTAAATTTATCTCTTTTACGTTATGGTCCAATAAACTTGTAAAATTTCTCAAGAGGGCTCCAATTCGAACCGAAAAGTGAAATCGTTCGAGTTATCCACTCCAAGACCAGCACCTGCCCCGCCATTAATTCAATGTTAACGACACCAAGGGTTTAGGGACCATAGAACTAAACGAGAACACACAAGTTGTGCCTTCTTGCACCATTCTTCGATTTACAAAACTAAACTTTCGATGTATTTTTCACCAAAGTATTTAACTTTGTGACTTTAAAATTCGAACGCTATTGGACGGTGCTCAGCAAACAGTCAATTACATTCTTTTTTTGCACTCTGTACTCGATGAATCATCCGACCAGAAAATAGACTCAGATTTCTTTCTGACGGAATTATACTTAATAGGATATCGCCCTAATTCGTGACAAAAGTTCAATGAAAAATAGCAGCCTAGAAATGTATGTCTTCTGCATCAGTATACGAGTGTTTACACTTTTATGTGTGTAAGTTATGAAGTTTAAATGAATGAGAATCCTTTGTCTATGTTACATAATTTATAGTGTAAATGTCGCATGTATAGACCTATCTAGAGAATGATATTGTGTACGAACACAGAAAGCAAATAAACACTATTATTACACATTAAGAGATATTATACAGTGTGTACGCTAATTAAGATACACGAGTATTTTTTTCGTTAATGTGCCTTATTCTTATTTCTATCGATCATTTTCGTACCCAAATATATATTATTTAAATGATAAAATCGTTTCGTTCTGTTCCATCCACACAGTAAACGTACCAACGAAAACTCCTACGTACTTTGGCGCAAAAGCAAAAAAAAAAAACCACACACATATTGAAAATTGTTCGTATTCGAAAGAGACTATTCCTCGTTGACCATACTCGCGACGTGGCATTGACGAACGAGAACGTTCTTCAACACGACAAGGCAAACACGCAAGAGTGAAACGCCTGCACACGCGATGCATCTCCATTGAACGCATCGCGTTTGTCCTAATTTCTTCGCAAAACTATACACACACCCACACGTGTACACTCTCACGGTGAAAAAGAATTCGAAATAAGAAACTTGGAAAATTACCGCTTCGCGAGCCAGCATTATTTCCCTAAATAATAGACAATCTCATTAGCATACGTTCATTCGCGATGGCTCTCGATTCCAATTGTGGGCCCACCATTTTTTAAATAGGCTGATCGAATGGATGTGGTCCGCAGTGAAGGACGAAGAAGAAACGTTAAAATTGGATACGGGTGATAAAAATTTTTCTGGGTCGCGGCTCAACGTTTCGTTTCATCAAAAACCGTCACAAGTAGGTCGCCATTTTATGTACATGGACCGTGTCGCGAATATGAGAAAAATGGATTCAGCCGCGTCAAAGATACACGCGGACCCCGCAATCTCACTTGAGAAACATTACCGCGATGTAACTCGGTCGCGACACGAATCGAAAGGCCCGGATGATCGATGTTCCGAGAACTTCTGATTACTTTTGACACTTCCGAGGGGACAAATATTGCGGGGAAAGATGATTGGATTGGATTGCTCTTCCGACGCGATTACCCGAGGAATGTTATTTTTAAAAATCAACGACGACAACGTACGACAAATCGATACGCTACGAATGTTTGAAAAGTTATTCCAAGCAATTGCTTATCTTTCAAGATATCTTACAAAGATATAGATACCTCTTTTTTTCAAAGATGTCTAACTTTACTGTTTGATCTACAATTTAAATGCGATATTCCAAACGAGAAAAATCAAGAGAATCGAGTAACGTATTCTAAGATTTTTAAATTGATATTTATTTCGTAATTTCAAAATCTTAATACAGAATATTAGCACATTTGCCTAGATCACTCTTTATTTCGTAGAACATCGTACGTGAACTTTGACGACGATTCTAAGACGTTATTGATTCATTTACTTAAACATTGATAACGATTCCAAATTGTAAGATAGTTCCGACTAGGAAAAATACTTGGGATAACTTACAAGTTAATCCATCTCGAGAACGTTTCACTCGGTTCTTTTCCCAAAATTTCTCCGTTTTACTTTCTCGTTCGTATCCCCGAATCTTCTTCCGAACCCATCGCTTCTAAGGGATTTGGTACCGGGTAAGTCCCTGGACAACAAACTCGTAGCCTACGGATCTCAGAATCCACAGAGTATCCGTGGAATCCACGTTCGAGGAAGTCCGAAATTCTACAGAAAGTCCCCCATCCCGGTGGAAGGGAAATGAAGCGATCGAGTATACCGCGAACAAGTCGCGGAACACCAAAATGGGGAGAAGACGCACGAGCACGTCGGGAAGGCACTCGAGAATCGATTACAGTCCTGTACACGTTCATGCACCGGGAGATATTTCATTTTCACGATTCTTCCGCGATGGTAGACCATGGAACTGCGAGCAGGCACCGCTTCCTCGTATGCAGAACACCATGGATCGCGTGATTCGTTCATTCCGAGGCGTTCGGCGCGGATTCCATCGTCACGTTTCGAAAGGTACGGTCATGAGAGGTTGTTGGACCGATGGGCGACGGGAAGGGCTCCAGAGAGCCAGAGCCACGAAAGGGATGAGATAATGTTTCACGTCGGGACCCTCCGCAAGAATCTGGCGGTCTGCTGCTCTAATATTAGATCTCTCTGCCTAATGCGTTTCTTGCTCTATCGCGTTCGCCTGGCACCGATGATTTATTCCTCGATGCCAGGTTCTCGTCTCGCAACGCGGCTCTGGGACCGATCGACTACTCGCGCTGGGATTCGAAGAGCAATTTGAGGAAATGAGAATCGCGTAAAAAGGAGCAAGAGGTATTACGAACAAGTTGCCGGGAATTGCTGGTAACGTGATTGCCTCGATGACAATTGCACCGGTATCGGTCGAGACTCGAACTCTCGAGTCTTCGCGGTGCGTACCTACGATTGCTTCTTGCTTTAGAGTATTAGATACGTATCGCGGTGTATTTTACGTACGAATGCGCGAACAGTGAAAGCAAGTTTCGTTCGATCTACCGTTGCGTAACCTGGTCGAGAACCTGGTGAAAAAATTCGAGTTAATTTCATCGAGGAATTTTTAGGGATCTGCACGCGATCTTTTCTTATGGAAACGTCTAGTAGCCTCGCGGGTTGGTTCAATGTTCGATTTTAATATTGAATGAAATTAAAGAGCTTCGAAAGAACGTTGGAGAATCGTTTTTCAAGACACTGCAGTATCTTATTGAACTCGATCCAAAAATCGACTTTCTACGCGTATTGATGAACTTTCTACTTTCACAGACCCGTGGAGTCTAAAATGATTAAGACTCGCGTGTTCAATCGAGAATAATTTCTTATTATACGCAATTCGTATCGATGGAACTGTTTATCGAGTTGGGTAATTATGTCACGAAACCCGATCCAGGAATCAACACCTGAAAAGACGATTGGACAAATTTTTGTAACCTCTGTTCTACGTGTCTGAGAAGAATATCGAATAGTTAACTTTAATAGGGGTCGCGGACGTAACGATTTATGGAACGATAAATTATACAACGTTGATACGACTGTTGTTGTGCAACTTGGAATACGATGCTGTTCTGTTGAATGGTAATGCGACGCTACCATAAAGTCTGGCGTATTGCAAGTTTCATGAACGACAAGCTGGGACGCGTGTAGCCATTAAGGTATTACTAGGAAAAATACTCTTTACGATACAGCTTCGAACTCTGTCAAAATCTGAAGAAATACTACTCTTTGAGTCTTCTAGCAAAGGTATCGAGTGATAGCAAAAAATCTCTTTAAGCTTCTATTCTTGAATATTAATATTAACATTCCTACTAAACCGTCAACATTGTTAAACACTCGTCAACCTCCTCTTCTGTCAACTCATTCACACTTCAAATTCGACTTACTTAACTCTAAAGTAAAAAGTTGAGACATATAATACTGTTCGAATTCTTCCTGAACTGTTCTTCCATTACCTCGTCGCAACACCTTCAAACGCCAACATTATCAAACACTGACCAATCTCCCCCTCTTTACGCTCTCTTTTCACTTACTCATTCACATAAATTTGCTTTGCTTCGAACTAAATACACAAGACTATTTGAATCCTTTCTACAGTTCTCCGATCATCTCGTCACACTTCAAACACTGGTCAACCTTCCTCTCTTCACAGTTTCCTTCAGTCCATTCATTCACACGAACATACTTTGCTTCAAAATAAATATACAAGACTGTGCGAATCCTTCCTGAACCAATGTTCTTCGATCACCTCGTCACACTCCAAACGCCAACACTCTCAAACACTGATCAACCTTCCTCTCTTCACAGTCTCCTCCAGTCCATCCATTCACACGAACATACTTTGCTTCAATGTAAATATACAAGACTGTGCGAATCCTTCCTGAACCAATGTTCTTCGATTGCCTCGTCGCATCAACTTCAAACACTCTTAAGCACTCGTCGACCATTCTCTCTCTCTCTCTCTCTTCTCTCGGAGCTTCTCTAACAAGCAAAATTCCCAAGCAGTGTCAACGCTCGGTCTCAAACCGCAAATTGAGCAACGTATTCCTCGCTTCGCCGGTTCGCCGACATCGCGCGAGACTTCCAGAAACGTTTACCGACGCAAAGGTTAATCCCGCGGAACACCGCGGCGACATCGGTCGAAATGTCCGCGCGGTGAGTGAAAGTGGACGCTTCGCAAATGTTACACCGTGTGCACGTACACGGGCGGCGTGTAATCGTGAGAGAACGACCCTGGCTCGCCTTGGGAGTCCGTCTTCCATTGAGAAGCAGCAGTTCCCACAACCTGGCCCACAGAGGAGACGCATCCAACGCAACGCGGAACAAAGTTCAACGCACCTGAGACACAGCACTTGGTGCAGGTATTGCGAAACGAGGGTCGTTCAATTATCTTTTATTTTTTATTTTTTTTTGAAGCAAACGTTCACGGAACTACCCGCTAGAAATCTATAGATATTTGATATAACTGGTTCGGAAATAACAGTCCTGGACTTTTAATGGTGGATCGGTTATCAAGCGTCTCGCGCCCCATTCGAGGCATTCGATTGGAACCTCGGTTTACGGTACCGCTGGGACTCGAAAAGACATTATTAGTTTATGGTTCGAAGTGAGAATTTTAATCTGCATTTTCCAACAGCAGCCATTCTCGATGGTGACCGGAGGTGTCATAAACCTTGGTCCCGGGGAACGATGGACGAGTATGCACGAACGACTGTAACGGTTCTAGGATTAGCAAGCTGGTTTTCTTTAATTGGGATACGTCGATGCGATCGTATCTCGCGTACACGAGTCCTTTAAGAAACGAATCTTGAAAAATTCTATTTATTATTCCTATTCTCTCTGGTACTTCGATCCAAAGATCGTCGTTGAGGGAGTTAAGCCGATTTAGACGATAGTGTTAAAATGGTGAATGGTACGTCTTAAAATTTTATTGTCGTTGCAATGTGTCGTGTCGGGTCATTTTATGGGTCCGCGTATTTCGTTATGCGAGACTGTCGATGCTGTGTAAGTGTACACAGACGTTGTTCAATTTGTTCGAGCGTTCGAAGAATAGATAACACTTTTTACTTCGAAATGAACTTTCATTACGAAACTACGGGAAGTTTAAAAAAAAATGAAATTCGATCAATTGCATACACTGAAATGGATATTTGAGTTTATTGAAAATATACCAATCGATGTCTATGGAAATCATCGATAAATTCATTTAGAGACAGGAAAAGAAAGAAGAACGAATTTAACGAAATTGTCGAAAACAGACGATTTGAAAAAGAAAATTGATAGAAAAACTATCACTGACTTGGCAAGAGGTGGAATGTTACAAATTTATAACGTACACGATGAACGTGTTTGCCAAAGGGCACTTAACAATTAGCAATGCAACAATGATAGAATTTCCAACGAGTAAGAAATATTTAAACAAATATTTAATACGCGAGGTATATGGCCTAATGGCGTTTGACGCACAATGTCATAATTAATAAATAATTGAGTTACGTTCAACGTTTTCGTATAGAGCTAATTAATATTTTAAACGTGACGGATTCAATACGATTTATTATATATTACGAAAAATCTGGTTCGCGTTGGCACGGTTGAAACAGTCTTCCGACGTAGAAAATATCCAGGGAATATACCGTTAAAAAGTTAAATTAAAATTCTGAATAGTTTATATTCTGAACACTGCATTCCGCACAGAGTCCGTAGCAATGCACCGTTGTCCTCTGATTCAGTGGTTCTCAGCCAACGTTGCGTAATAGTAATAACATTTCGCGTTTGCAGATGAACTTTGTAATGGAAGTAGCTTTGTAGCTTCCTAATGAAACATAATTTGTAGACGTCTCTGAGGCAATTTCAATTTGTTCTGCAACCGGTTAATCAAAATGTCTTTATATCAGAACGGTCTGCTAATGTAACAATTATTCCAATGATAACAGTAACTCGTCAATTTACAATTTCACGCGAATTTATATCGATGTTTACATTACGAGATCGTATCGTCTGTCTAATGAATTATTTACTACTGAAACGCAATTTGTACTTTTATCCATCCTTATCGTTCACACAATGAGATCTTCTTATCGCAAAGATGTATTAATTTTTGTTAACACGTTGTACAATTTTCAAGTATCGAATAAAAGTTTTCGTACCGTTGGAATCAAAATTACTTTTCGATGTAACGTAATTTACCCAATAAAATCTAAATATTGTTTACAACGGACAATATCGAGAAAAAAATATATTTTCTATACTCTCCGTATACAATGGAATCTAATAAAACAATGCTAGCGTCCATCAACGAGAATTTTCACGTTATTGTACTCGATATAATACTTTGCCGATATAAGTTGCGTACAATACATTCTATGGTAAACACGACGTCTATAATAAGGTGGAGTATAGTGATATTTTTAGTCGGGATATTAATAAATTTCACGCAAACTGGTACAATCTTCCCTGGTAGCTTTATAACGTCCGATATCAACGGAAAATACAAACAACAAGTTATTACGACAAAAATCAAGGACTTCTAGACGTCGAATAAAAAGTACACTACACGAATCTCGTTGATTCGTTCGAGAACTTCCTCGAAATTATTTCTAATACGTACGAACCTCGTATTAGTTTTAAATTAACGCGCGAACATTACGAGCGAGTCTTCGAATTTATTTGAAAATCCCCGCGAATTTCGAGTCTCTAGATTTCCTACAAATCGACATCAATTCCAAACCAGTCTCCAAATCGATTTTAAATTTACACGAGAGCCAAATGGATCTCTGGCAATGATTCTTTCCGGTGTGGAAAAGAAAAAGGAAAAAAAATCGTCAGGCTGAAGTGCAATCACACGAGTCATATCCCACGACTTAACCGAAAGTCACCTGCAATTCTCTGCGCGATCGTCTAACTTTGTACCAGTCATTGAAATCATTTTCCACGATCAACAACGTCCCCGTAGGGCCTCGATAACGCTCTGAGTTACGACCGGGGAAAATTGACCGAATGGTAAGCTCGTAAGCAACGAAAAAGCTTTTTCTCTAGGAACTGGTCTTGGCCTAATCTAACAGATCGTCACTGTTCGCGAAGATAGACGGCTCGGGAGCGCAAGAACGCGACGGAACAGAAACATAATGGACGAAAAGGAAAAGAAAACCGAAGAGGAAAAGGCAAATCGATGGGAGTGAAGAGTCGACTAACGGTGAAATCCACCGACTTTATCTTTCCCGTTAAGCCGGCTGTTCAGTCGCGTTAGGAAGAAAAATGGGATTACCTTTTCCATTCTCGATTATAAACCGCTGAAAATCTCCATTCGAAACATCGTCGCTGCTCCAAGTAACAGCGAAACTCGCAGACAACTAACTTGTCATTTTTCAACACAGTCTGATTCGACTCGTAACTATTTTTTTTTTTTTGCTGTCTTTTCTTTGACCGTGGAACACGTTACATTTAATCACAGACGCTCCAGGACTTTACTCATTTCTACTATTTTTCGTACGAACATTGCTTTTTCCCGGAATAAATAATTCTACGTTCTCTGCGAACGTGAAATTTATTGCACAGAGATGATCCGTGTAGCACGATCGTTTGAAATACAATTTTAAGTAATTGTTATTTAACAAAATTGACTTTGAAATTTAGTATAAAACTGATTAATATCTTGTCAACGATTTGGATAGTTTGTATTTCGAAATAATAATTGTTTACGATTATATTTTCAGCGATCATTTTATACAGAACTATTTATATGTAATCATAGACCGACCTTATTTTTATCATACCGGTTTGTGTTCAAAATTCGAGAAAAATTTGTTCAAGAACGTTCTGCAATGTTATTATAAGAATTTTATTTCAAATAATTATTTGCGACAAAGTAAAAGTTTTGTTTGTAATAAATCGATGACTATTTAATCCTGCCAAAGATCCTGATTATTTTTTATATTTTCTATTTACCCAATCCCTACTTACTTGCTCATCCACTTAGTTTCGATTTTATTTAAACCGAGAAAAATGAAAGAGGATATTAACAGGATGAAGTTATTAAAAAATATTCAAATATTTTTAGATTATCCCGCGATTGAATTTCCCGTCAGAATTTCTATCCGAGTGATACAAATTTCCTCATCTTTCGCTCAGAATTCTCAAGTATTTGCATATAAGAATTTGTAGTTTCACGGTGCAATTTTCCTTCGTTTCAACGAGAATTTCAAACTACTTGCAAATGAGGATTTGCACTTTGCCCTACGTACTTTACAGGGAGATGGTAAGTCATCTCGGAAGAGAATTTTAACCGAATAATTACAAATACGTGACATTTTCCTAGCACGTGCGCCTCGTCCTGTTGGAATTTTAATAATTGCCCGGTTTGTGTAACTATTTTCAGTTAATTTACAAGCATTCGAAAATCTTCTTCCGAAATTCTTCAACGTCGAAAAATAACTTCGGACAAATATTTCTTTCGCAATTCCGTGCAATAAACTTTCTAAGAAGTAATTCTAAAACACGATATTTCCTTTTTTTAAGTAACAAAATATTTTTCCCCTAAGAAACATTCCTACCTTCCTCGATCGTCTTTATTCGATACCTTCGCCTACCGTTTAAACAATTCTATCTTTAGATAGCGTGATCGAGCTATGGTAAAAAAATTTGTACACCTCGACAAGATACAAATATTTTATTTCTTAAATAAAAAACCCCTGCAAGTTTTAGAATTATTCGTATTTTACGAGCGTACGAAAATTATTCGTACCGTTGCTCGATCACGCTGTCTAAGAAGATAAAATTGTTTAAACAGTGGGCGAAGGTACCGAGAGAAGTCGGTCGTGGAAGGTAGAAACGTCTGGAGAACGAACGGAACATTTTCAAGCGAATGGAATATCAGAAGGTTCGCTCGCGAAGCGGAAAGAGACAATCCGATGCGTGGTCTCAAAGTATCGCCACTCGTTTCTAATGGTATTGCCACTCGATTTCAATTTCATCTGAACAACGATTTCCATCTGTCACTGCCTACCCCGGGTAAAAGTTTCTCGAATGGAAATAGGGTTGACTATAGTATAGACGTCGGGAACGTCAACAAATTGAATAAGGATTTCACCCTTAATAGACGTCCAAATCCTACGTAAAATAAAGCGAATAGCTGAAATATCGTCGGCGTAATGCCGCTTGAAAAGTCTTTTCTTAGCGCGTGTTGGGATAAAATGCGCCAACTTCGTGAATACGGGGGATTAAAAGGTCGAGGATTAAAGGATCAAGGATTAAGAGGATCGAGGATTAACAGAGACGCGACTGAAATACTTTTCCTTCGATTGAAATTGCGTCTACGATTATATTTACCGCGTCGATTCCGTGGACCGTTCACTATCTCGATTTCTTTTATCGAAACGAAGTACTCTTATCGAGGAGGTACGTTCGAAGTATTCGGGAAGAAATTTTTGTTCGAAAAATCATTTCCTCGAGCGTGCCACGAGGCGCAGATTATATTTGATAAAAAAGTACAGGGCAATATTTGATAAAAAAAAAGTACAGAATAATATTTGATGAAAAAGTAGAGGACAATATTTGAAAACAATCGTTTCCGTACGAAAAATTTCCATTTTGGCTTGTCGATGTTTATTCGTCAAATATTCTCAATTAAGTAAATACGAAACTTTGATTTGAAAATAGACACCTCTTCTTTCTTTTTTTTCTTCTATTTTTTATTTTTTTTCCATCGATATATCGTACGCTACGATTTAACAGCCCGAAGTTATGATATACGTAGACAGAAAGGTTCGGGCACTCGATATTTCAAAATATCGGATTTCCCGATAAAATGCTTACAAACAATTGCAGGCAATGGAATAATTGGGCTTCTCTGAACTTTCGGAATTTTTGTACCGGATACGTCGATTGTCCAGCTGCGAGCCAGAAATGGACGAATGTTCAAAATTGAAATAAATTCATTCATCGTTCAACATCGTTAGCGGAACAACGTCGAAATTTCTAATTATTCGAAAACAAGTTCAAACGTTATTACACATCGATCGATAAATCTCCTTTCGTGGACTTCATTGATAGGAAAAATTTTATTCGAATAAAAGATGACGAATAGACCCAAAGTACGATTAATTATTCGCGTTTATTCGGTTGGACGATTTTCTTTCCCTCCATCTAATTAGTAATTCTAATTTTCAATCAACCAACACTGGGTTAAAAGTCGTTTCAAATGTGAACAAATCCTCGTGCAAACAAATAATTCTATTAATAAAATTCTGGAACAAACGAAATATTCTGGTGTAAAAAATTCTAGAGTAAATAAAATATTCTACCGTAGAAAGAATTCTAGAGTAAACATAACATTCTACCATAGAAACAATTCTAGAGTGAAGAAAATATTCTAGCATAGAAAAATTCTAGAATAAACAAAATATTCTACTATACAAAGAATTCTAGAGTAAACAAAATATTCTAGCATAGAAAAAATACTAGAATAAACAAAATATTCTAGCATAGAATAAATTCTAGAGTAAACAAAATATTCTACCATAGAATAAATTCTAGAGTAAACAAAATATTTTACCGTAAAAAAATTCCAGAATAAACAAAATATTCCATCGTAAGAAAAGTCCATCGTGAACAAAAATTGAAAAGTGAAGAAAGTTCTGAAGCGAAAAAATTGTAGCGTGAATAAATTTCGGTGTGAGAAATTCTGTATAAAAATGTGACTCGTCCCGGGGCGAAGCACGGTGACGAAGCAACCGTGTTCGAATTTTGATCCCGGGTATCAAAAGGTGAAGCACGATCGCTAAACGCCCATGGGCGTTCACCGCACGGGCTACGACTATTTGTATACCGACCGCATACGAACGCCTGCAGCGACCAAAGGGTTAATCGCAACAGCGACCGGGTAAAACGTGACGCGGCCCGACCTATCGATAGTTTACATAAAGCACGGATGAAAGTAGCTAACAAATCGTGACGAATCCAATCGGACGGATTTGCCCCGTCCGAATCCAATTTCATTTCAGTGGAAGTTTCACCACAGAGCGGCGCAGATATCGGCCGCGGCGGCCAATGGCAATCGTTTTAATGCGAATCGATCACACTTTCCGCGCGAGTTGCAACTCTGTTATCTTACCCTCGGACGTGGCAACGTTTTCCAATTGGAATCGCGCCAGACAGCACTCGAAAGAAAAGTCGCATGCTCCTTTCGATCGGCTGCTTCAAACGGTCCACGCTAAGCACGATATTTCGTCCTGTCAGCTGTACGTACAGAAGCGTATCTCGTTGTTTGTTTCTCTTTCTCCGCAACTCGGCGAAACCGGCGACGAAAATCATCGATCGGCGCTACGTAGACGGGTGGAGCGATCGTGGGTACGATTTGAAATCGGTCGTGAATTTTTCTCAATTTTCGTACGAACATTCGGGAAACGATTTAAAGTGGGAGCTTTCTTTTTATTAGGATGCATTCTTGGGTCGTTCGAGAATTTTTTTTATGCAATTTAGTGTCGTAGAGATATGAAAATTATTAGGGAATTCTTGTGCGAATATTTTGGAAGGGATTCAAAGAGTTTCTCGATTAGAATTTATTCTTGGATCGGTAGAGCATTTTTTTTATGTAATTTAGCGTCGTAGAGATATCAAAGTTATTAACGACTTATTGGTTCGGGTCTTCTCGTTTTTTCTTTTGGATAATTAACAGTAGAATTATCAACAGATACCGGTATATTGGTTACTTATCTGTATTTTTGAAAATACTTATAGATGAGGAAACAGAGAAATTGATAAAATAACGAAATAGAAATAATATTTGAAACATTGTATTTAGGAAACAACAAACTATTAATTTTGCCCGGAAAGAATACGAAATTATAAGTATCGAAAATAAAATTGAAAAAAGTAAACGCGTAGAAAGAAATTTCGAATATAGAGATCTATTTAGTATGAATTATTATTAAAAAGAGAAACTTGAATAACTAACAAGATAAATGCAATTAATACGAACTTCTCGTAAATAATATTTTCAAACAAATTTCTATTGGATTATTCAATGATATTTGACGCTTTCATTTCACAGACAATCTTTAATAGCTTCAACGAGAATACTAGCGAAAGAAAATAATAGAATTGACGTAATCGAAGGAACAGATTATAAAACCACTCCCGCTGGTGCAAGGAGTAATTCAACCAAATACTAAAATAGAACTCGAATCCCAGTTTTCCTAATATCAGATGTTGCGCAGGCCTCGTATCCGAGAGTCCTAGTTTCTAAAGTGAAGTTAAATATTTATCTCAGAGACATACACGAATCGCAAGCGTCCCTGAAAGTACTTTGGAGACACGCTGCATCGGAAGAAGAAAATATTGCAGTATACAAATAGATACAGAGTCTATTCATAACATCGACCCAAAAAAATGTCTGTAAATCGTATCGTTCGAAGAAAATAAACCACATTTTTCATCCAGTCCTTTCAAACGAAAAAATGTACGTATAATAAAAAATATTAATAATTCGGCTCTCTGGTACGATTTTTACCTCTGTCGGTTTATTTTCGATACGTTCGGTATCAATTTCAATACAATATATAAGTTTAGCGTTGTTGAACAGTTCTTTCAATTTGGGAATAATTGCTACGATAAAGTTTATTAGTACAATTGTCTGCGTAGCATATTTAATTTATCAATTTCGAAAAGCAGGGTACGTTTAATATGAAATTCTCTTACGTTCATTCGTATCTGAAAAATATCCACCATCTTGCTCGAACTCGCTTCAACGACTGTTGGAGGACTGAATATAAAGTAGCGATGGACGTGTCGTGGTTTGAACTGGCAATATTATGTTTATGTACACTCACATTAGGTAAAATGCTCGTGCAGTTAAACACGTGAAACTTTACGAACGGAGCTTCTTGTATTAAAATTAATAACATTGAATCTAGTCGCAACGAGCCATTTATTGTATATATCTAACTTAAAAATACTTCGAAATAACTTAATCTAAATTAGAAATTTTTGAAAACAAGATAATCTAAACTAGAGATATTACAAAACACGACAACCTAAATTAATGACATTACAAACATGATAATCTAAATTACAGACATCTTAAAATATAATAATCCGAATCAGAGATATTTGAAAATATGATGAACAAAATTAAATATCCATCAAAACATGACAATTTAAATCAAAGATATTTCGTCGACACTTGCGAAGATGGTGACTAATAATTAAACGAACACTTTAAATATACATAATAAATGGCTTACTGTTACATCTACTGTTATTGACTCACGAAATGGCCCAATACATGTTCGAGTCTGCTAAAAGTGGTAACTCTTGAGTTTCTTTTGTATACGATACCCAATGTAGAATCAGAGAACGGGGTCCTGGATCGATAGGTTTCACATTAGAAGAATTTGACTTCGTGCTCGAGCAGGACACGATAGGTATCAATCACCAACGAAAAGAACGAAAGATGACTAACGCAGCCGGCATTCCTACCCTTTAGAATCCGAGGAGGGGATTCCACGGTCCCCTATTCGAATTCCAGCTCTATCTCGTCTCGATCTGTGCTTTTCCATCGGTTTCCAGCCCCGAGGCGCTGGTCCCGCGGATCCATTTGAAATTAAACCGCCTCCTAACAACGAATCGACCTATCGCCAGCTACCTTGTATCGCATGCATAGTGCACCCGTATGCGTTCGTATGCACCGTGAATCGCAGATGAACGAGGTTCGGTGATCGATGCGTTCGGAGCAACCCCAAATGAGAAACCAAACCATTTCGAACTGATATCATTCCCCCGAAGAGTCACCGATTGTTCTAACACCTGCGACTAACAATAGCTTCGTCTAAAATTAAATTTTTAATATCATTAGTACGATATTTCGAGTTTCGATATTACGTACGAAAGATGGTTTCATTTCTGAGGAGATTCGACACGTTTCGAAATAAGATAATTTTGGAATAACTATTTCGTTCACACTGGAACATATTGCATAGAATGTTAAATATTAACAGAAGGATCATTTGGTATGCAATGATCGATTGGGTAAAAATTAGTTAAGTTGAAGTTAATTTTTTTTAAATATGTGTGTAATAAGGAAAGTTTCTTGTAGAGTATGTAAAAGAGGATGATTGGAAAGAATGGTTTTTTTAATATTGTATTATTCTGTACAAAATGTTACGATATTAATCAGTATGTATAAATAAATAATGCTAATTGATAATCGAATAATGAAAATCGTAATCAAATGTTTCGATGATTAAAATATTGTGCAAACAGCGTTGCATGTGTCTCGGTAATGTTTACGTTACAATGGAAACCCATTCCTATGCAGACAGGCTTACTTTGTATGCACCATGCAAACCATTATCGTCGACGAACCGTTCTAGCGATACACATTTCTGAGCTGATTCGATTTGAATTGTCGATAGCGTTGCAAATTACTTCCAACTCAAATAACAGCCTAATAAAGGTCGTATCTTAATTGAATGGAACCAAGAAACGCATAAACTAACACCGAGTTGAAAATACATTAGATACTCGACAATCGAGTATTTAAATATTTAATTAAAATTTGCAATATTTAATTTTTTCCAATTTATAGTCCACTAAAATATAAAATATGTTTGTATTAAATTTATATGAAATTACGGTATACCGGGCAATAATGGAAACTTTGTTTAAATATGATCAACGAACCATCCTTTGAAGAAGATTATATTATATCCGAAATTTAAAACAAAAGTCGATAAAAATAGAACGAAATATTTGTCGGTACAAAATATATAACAATTGGTAGTTCATTCGAACCGATTCAAGGACGAATGAAGTTAACGAGAATTAAAATTCTTTCTGGAAACTTAGAAGGATTCTATCAGTTTCAAAATGACTATAAACCCAAGGTTATTACCTTCGAGTGCAGCGTAAACATTAAGGGTGAAATATTGGCGCGTCGGTGATCGATTTTACCCGATTTTTCGAAACTCCAACATTTAATATCTCAAAAAATAGGGGCCGCGAGCTGGAACATCAAAGTTTTACACGAATTGATCTCTCGAGACTATTTACGAATGCCAAAAATTTTCAAAATGACTATCGATGACTAAAGTGACGATATTCTGTGAGCTCGGCGAGCTTAAAAATCTTCACTTTGAGAAATCCCTCGTAAATATCGTAAGTAAACTATTAACACTAAAACTACACTAAACGTTCCTATTCCTATTTACCACAGACCACACATCTATCTTAGAAATCACATATAGCAAAGACAAATTAATTTACAAGTATCGTTACTTCTCTATTTCAATAATCGTCCACGAATATCACAGACAAGCACACCGTTAATAATTCAATAATTTCAGAAACAAATTTGAAACTCCAAACGGAGTTTGTTAACGTAACTACCCCTCGGTAGTTCCAACGTGAAATTCGAAATAAATGCTCCAACCGCTCTTTCGAAGCGATTGGAAAAACGGGTTCCCTCGAAAATTAGCCGAACGATTCGACAACCCTTTCGTAGATAACGGAACCCAGCAAATCCTCGTATGTCCTACCATTGAAGCAAACGGTTGAAAAGGTCGGGGAAACGTCATCAACGCCACCCCAATTTCCTCCGACTCGAGACTGCGAATCGATTCGCAATTAAATCGCCTCTTAATAACGACACACGGATTACACACGATTCCGCAAGAAAATCAGGGTGTTCGTGTGGTGCAACACCGTCATTGGTTAGGGCCGGGCGCGTGCAGCTAGTTAATCAACGGATGAACCGAAACCTAACCGGTCAAACTGGAGGGTGTGTCATTCGTGCTTACGCCCATCAATTTTCGCGTGTGTGCGTGAGTGGAAGCGGTGTCTGCGTCCTGGCGCGTGGTTTCCAAGACCCAGCTGCTATTTGGAGCAATCTGGAGGCCATAAATTGCGGCTGGAATATTGGAAGAACCGGCCAGGCTTACGGGGATCTAACGACGAAGGGCCAAGCGGATGATAAATTTGTTTAATAATTGCGATGGGAATGTGACGCGTTCGACGATGAGCACGGAACAACACGTGAACACGTGAACACGTGTTTATTGTACGATTTCTGGTGTTACGGGTACGTGGAACGAGAACCACTGGGGATTGTACATGGAATATATTACTCCGGATGAGTAATTTTTGAAAATTATTAACTGAATTGGTATATCGATTCTGGAAGATTGTTACGCGTTGTAGTACTCTATAGGCTATTTACTAATAGTCTTACAAGTGTTACATGGGTGTGTTGTTGAGATTGTTGTTTTTGTACGATTGTTACATTCTGGGTAGAAAGTTGAATTATTACACGTAACAAACACTCTCACGTGAGTATACTGTCCAAGAGTTTATCGAATCAATTTTACGACAGTTATAGATTGCAAGTACGAAATAATTTTGATTCTAGAATTGTAATATATTTTCAAAGTTGGACTTCTACTTTTTGTTTTCTCTAATATCTCATATTTCTGAAGTTCCTTACAGTTTTAGATTTACATTTTCAACAAAGAGCCCAAATCAGAGTCGAAATATGTAAATATACAAGGAATTATAATTAAGGTGTTACCGAACTGGTGATACGAACCAATAGAATGTAACATTACCTGAAAAAATAAGTTGAAACAGTGACAATTACTTCGTACTCCATTTTCGAATAAATCGATGTTAAAGATACTCGGAGTGTGCGTACACTGAACTACGTTACAGAATGGTCTTGGTTGCGTTCGTGTTTGTAAACAGTACCGATGTCTTGTCATCGTACCCGACTCGAAAAATAATTTCATTTCAATGTTTATACCCGAGTTTCTACAGCAAGAACTGGAACAGCAATTTGAATGGGACAGTGGTAACCTTCAAACGTATACACGAATGAAATCGTACGCAAATGTACGCATACTTCATGAATATTTAACATCGATTTATTCGACAACGAAGCTCTGTACCAAAAAAATGTCATTCTAAACATTTGACTCATTTTTTCGCGTAAATCCAACTTCTTTCAGCTTGTACCACCAGTTCGATAACACCTGGTATAATTTTTTAAATTAACGATAGATTTCTTTTTTTCAATCGAAATTTTTTTTTTAAAGAAGTAACACAGTGTTTCTTTCGTTGTAGAAAGAAAAAGTTCAACTCTCAAAGTTTACAAATTTTAACTCTCTCCGAAGAAGTGACACAGTGTTGGATGTCCTCGTTGTCGAAGGAAAAAGAAAATTAGAAAACGTAATCCAAGTACGTCTGCTAGTGTATTTCACGAGCTCGGCGCACCTCCGACGGAAATAATTTTAAATAATCCGTATCGTCCTCCATCGGAAGAGGTTCTCGAGTATCTGGTTTTAGCGCTTCGTAGAGCTCACCTGACCGTGCAAATAATCTTCCTGGAAGTAAATTCCTTCGATTTTTTTCAATTCGAACAATGGACCCTTACAGGTACTCCTCGATCGTGCCAAAGACACGTCGAAACTACGTTAACTGAATGTTTTAATTAGCACAGGTCAACCGATCACGAACTGGCCGTGACAGCACTCTGTAACTACCATTCTGTATCGAGTATGGCTATCGTTACATCGAAGTTGCGATAACCAAAGTTTGCGTTTCCATTAAACCGAATTCCAGGTTAAAAACAAATTTTCCACGTAGTCGTTGCCATCGTCGACGCGATTGTGCATACAACAAATAGAAACGGCTACTTCGATTTTAATCTGTTTAACAAGTGGATAATGCAATGGTACCGCGATACTTTACTCTCGCACTTTACTCTGCATACTTTATTCTCCGTCGAATTAGTGTTAATTTAATCGAGAAAAAAAGAAAAAAGGAACACCGAACGATCGCGTTTCTGGAATTCTGCCACGTGCGGTATTATTTCGTGATAAAATTTTCCACTGACTAACATCGCTTTCACTGTACACACGTTGTTATTTTCTAAATGAATTAATCACCTAAACGATCGAAAGTCGCGAAGTAAGCGTCCATGGCCGTTGTTTCGCGCAATAATTCGCCATTTACCCGATAATGCGTGTTCGTTCCAGATTCAACGGTCATGAAAGTGTTCGTTTCCATGGTTAATTTCCATTTGCATCTTGGTGTAAGCGAATCCGTTAAATCTTGCGCTGTGAAAACGTGGCCGTGTATTCGAACGCGAAATCGGGCAGCGCGCGTTCCTCTATAATCAAACGCGTAGGATTAATATTTTCTGTAAATTAATCTGCTTTTCAACGGCTTCGATGCGCTAAAATCGGCACAAAGAGCATCGAGAAGGTCGATTAGTATACATTGTACCCAATCGAACGCGTATTATTATAATTAATACTACCGACGAATAAATCTAAGCAACCGAGAAATCGGCTAGTGCATGCTATTTAACAATGGCATTAACAGGCGTACGTTCCGAGTCCTGACATTATGTGACATTAATGATTGATAAACAGGATAAATACTGCCGCGCACGAGGATATTGTAAAAATAACAAGGAACAAAGTGTCTCCGCGGCTGGTGCTCGTCGTTATTTTTATCAATTTTGTTCGTCGGTTCGAAGTGGTATGCAAATCTTCTTACGCGCGTATTTATACGGCCAATTTCAAATACGCTGCCAAGTAAATTTTACGAGATATTTCTTTTGATATTTTTCTATACTCCGCCTATATTTAGAAGTTCAAAGCCTAGGATTAATTAACACACCTTCGTAATTGCTTGCAGGGTAGCTGCATACCTGAGCGGACATGCAAGGGGGTCGAAACTTCTAATGAATAAAAAATAGACAACGTTTTTTTTTTTTTTTTTTTTTTTTTTTTTCATGATGGATAAAGTGCCACGCGAACCTGGAGTATAAATTTCAGGTAAATCGCGAGCAAAAGTTTACAGTCCGAGATTACGGAAATTCGATGCCCAATTTTTTTTCTAAATCTGAACCTTCGTTCACCAAAGGTTCGTCTAAAAATGTTTACCCGTGGAATGTAACGGGAATGAATTTTTCAGGTAACAAGTAACGGCGCGAACATTTGACCCTGAAACACAATATTTTCTAATTGCGGCTTACCCACCTTTTCTATTTATTAACGATCGATAAAAGACTATTTTCGTTTTCTCGAACATCACCAAAATATACTCCGTACGTATATTTTCGGTATGAAAAATTCAAAGTTCCCCGAATCAGAATCTTCGTGTTACCTCCAACGACAAACCGTAATACGTTGCACCGTGAATTTTCTTTTCAATTTATACATACGATTAACAGAAAAAGTTACCCATTAAAAACCCGCGACAACGGTAAAGTTAAAAAGTTTAAAACACAAGTTTAAACTTGTATTTCAAAGAAAAGATTAACATCACGAGTAGCTTACGAAGGTTTCTAAAATTACTCTTAAAATAAAGTAACAACAAGTGTCCAAAAGACACATTCCACCTGTTCGTTTTCAACTGAACGATAAAATTACTTGCACATATTAAAAGAGAACAAAACTTTTCCATCGACCGAGTAGAATACAATTTCGTTCAATTATTCGCTCCTGCGTCGTCAAAGAAGACAGTATAATACAGTTACAAACATCAACGAGCAATTAAACCATGAAAAATCCGAACGCTCGCCACGCGCCGTGTGCGGGAATCACCTAACGCTACTTCTCGAGCACGATCACCGAACGCCCTCGGGGCGTTCCCCGCACAGACTGTGCCGATGAATCGTTCATAGACGTCCTCGACACCGAAAGGGTTAAACAAAGATTTACATTTAAGCTTCCCCCTTCCAGACGTCGTAAAAAATTCAAGGGTGACCGTACCATAGTTCCACCGAAACAAATTATTCGTCTCGCGATAAATATCAACTTAACCCGTCCCATTGAAAGGGTTAACGAGTTTCCATTGACACTTATCCCGTTAAAAACTCTTCTTCGGCGAGCAGTCTGGTGTTTGCTCGAAGTCAAAGCTCAAATTGAGGGAAAATGCATTGGACGATCGGTATGTTTGCTGATTTCGTAACGAAGCGCGACCACTCCACCGTGAAGGGTTCGAAATAAATCACAAAGGGGCATCTGCCCTTCGCGGTCCTCGTCGAAAATCGTTCTCGTTGCGTCTGCGTGGTCCCCCCTAATATTTACGTAACGCGTAGTAACGTTGCGATTTTTACCGCCTGCCTACCGTCTCTGAAAAGCTGACGGGAGAACGACCAGTTGCAAATATTTACGGAGAGCATCGACGGATTGATGGTGTATCCGTCTTCACGCTTGAGCGCGGATCCTCTCCCTTGACAGGGCACTGACCCAGCGGGGAAAGGTGGGGAAAAAAAAAAATAGGTGCAAAAATCGATAATACGACCGTTTTGCGCAGCATCGTCGCCTGGTTATAAAATTTATCCGTTATCATCGACCGTCGATTCGATGGAACCATCCGACAGAGGACCAGCTTAGAACCGCGTTCAAGTGGCCTTGCGAAAGTACACCGAATTCGATTATTTATACAACGGATCGATAAACATTGAATAATTCATCGTGTGGCTCGCGGAGAAATTATCCTCGCGAATCGGTGTATCGTTTATCGGTTTACAATATTTCGATTCACCGTGGACGGTTACACGGTTTGACGTTCGGGAATGAAACTAATAACGTTAAAGGGGAGAAGAGAAAGGGCAACGGGGCGAAAGATGTACGTTTCGTATAATAAATTGATCGAGTTAATTTATTTCGAACGAGTTCAACGAGCTCGAGAAAAAGCCCACGTTATCGCATAAAGTACTAGCTATTAATACGCATCCTTGTTATAGAATCCACGTTTGAAAGGTCGGTTTTCAAGTGTGTACCGAAATGTATCGGAAGGGGCAGAAGGGACACGAATGTCACTATTAATAACATGAAAATGATAGGTGACGTCAACGATCAATTTGCGCGTTTCCAGAGCATGAAGATCAAAATGATTCGAAACGGGGTCACGATCGTGATTACGCCTGGACGTTACAATACCTGGTTTTAACCGGGAACGCGAAGAAGAAACCACCAATACCAGTCGTTTCGAAACAATTGAAAAAGATGGTCGATCAACGGTGAAAGAATACTCCAATTGTTACTAAATTCCACTTGCAAAGAAACAACATCCTAGTGGAAAGATAATTTTTCTTTAAACGAACTTACAAAAGTCTTCGAGATCAAAATATGCGCTGTAACGTGCTACGACGCGAACATTGGAAAACATTTCGTTTGAATTTTATTATTTTATTTTTAACTATCGGTACAAGTTCAATACCAAAGACAAAAGTGACTGATAACTTTATTGCGAATGTATTAGTACACGGGCAAGGAAACACTTTCTCCACGACTAATGAATAATTAATTAAAATTGAAATATATAGGAAGTGAAACGTTCCCTGATCCAAGTCCGTACAATTTGTTCTCACATTTGAAATCTTCCAAAAATTTCGTACGCTCGTTTTCAGAATCACCCTGTATATCTTCCCCGTTAATTAAACGAATAGAATTGATCATCACAGAGAACCCGTTTACACGGCTGTACTTGCACCGTTGGGATGTCAATAATTAACGACGAATTAATGGAATTAATTATCCCGATACTTCGATCTGCCCATTGGCGATTTTGCGCGATCGCCTAAGTGCAATTATCGTCTCCAACGTTTTAAATCGCTTCGCGTTCGCTGGTTGTTCATTTTACACGGAATTGTTGCTCACGAATTTTAAATAAATGTTTCCCCAAAAAATTCCAATCGCTCCCCACTGCGACAACAATCGTTGCTGCGTTCAATAATGTACGGTACTTACGTATATAAGGAATAGTAAATATTTAAAATCAAAAATAAAAAATAATATATATGGTGTTATATAATAATAATAATTTACACAAAAATTAGAAGAGTTGATTCTTGTGCTATTAAAAGAAATTGATAAATCGTCGATCGAAGTAATTTATTTTAGTGTAACATTATCGACCCTGTTTTATAAGTTACCTTCGGTGCAGCATTATTATTTAGAAGTATAAGACAAAATGTATGGAGAAAAAATTATTCGAGAGAGATAGATAGATACTAACAATAATGGAAAATCGATACATTTTCATTTAGTAGGTATTTTTTCCTCTGATAATTTTGTCTTCAAATATTATGATTAAAATTCCTAATAAATAATATTGTACGGAGAGTGAATAAAAGAATAGAATCGGTAACGTTGCACTATAATAATTCATACATATACAAAATCACAACTTTTGTCACTACTACTCCTTAAAAATTCGTTTGCATTTTTATCTCACTTGAATTGTACAGGCAATGTTACGTCCACCGAATAGCATATTCGATACCAAACTCTGAAATTGTTTGAAACGAAAAATGTTCTCCGGTAACACTTCGATTTTTTCAACGAATAAAAATCGTTCAATGGTCGTAACGATATCTCTACGATATTTTGAATTTCGAATAAAAAATATTATTCGGTAATACTTCGATACACGTACCTACGAACGAGCAGAAATTGTACGATGGTTGTGACAAACATTTCTAAAATTGTTGAAAATCGAGTATCTCGTTCGGTGTGACGCTTCGTGTATACACTGCATACGACACTGTTTGCGAAATATTTAAAAACAATGCGCTAAAATTTTCTTCGGAAACGCCACGATGCACGTATTTTCCAAAAAAAAAAAAAAATTGCATCGATGAAAGGTAACCGTTCGGTAAAAAGAAAATTTTACAGCCAGCTCGTTCATTTAACCGTCCAAGTGTACCTAAAGCTTCAAACGATCCACGATCGTCGATCCAAGCACCGAATCCGATGCTCGGTCATTTGTATACGGAGACAAAAGCCGGAAAACGATTTGTTAGTTGGCGCGGACACAAATCGATCCCGAATTTCCCTGTTGCGCGGCCAGCCCGAAATTCTCCACGAAAACAAAAGTACGAGATTCGAGCCGACGAGGAGAACCTCTATTGGAATTCTTTGATTGAAATTTACGCGTTCCACGGCGAATAATAACGTTGTCGCGCGGTGCCGATTCGCCGACAAATTGGCGATGAAAACACGTTTACTTTATCCGTTCCGCGCAATTAGCACGAGTTCGCGTCCCTCCGTGAAATTTTATACTCGCTCGACCGATGAAAAAATTCATTCCACGTAGAGAATTTCCATTTCACGGAGGACCGTGTGTCTCGCGCGAATCGAAGAAAAGAAGAAAGGGAAAAAAAAGAAAGGAAAAAGAATTGAAAAAAATCCAGAACCGAAAAAGGAAAACGGATATTTCCACTTTACATTCAAAGATGGAAATTTAATAATTTTCTTCGTTGAGATAATACGTGCTTCCGTACCGGTTCGAGAAAATGATTATGTACTTGGGAATAATTGGAGGATTTCACAGTTACTTACGATTCGAAAACTTTTTTTAACCACTCGAGCCCTATTTATCGCAAATCGTCTGAAATTCTACCGGGAGAATCTTTCGCGTTTTTTTTTTTTTTTTAAATGTTCGCGATCGAACCGATTGCCAATCTATCTGCTCCTGTGCGTAAGCTAAATTATTTCTGTAATTGGACTTACGATGATACCGCGATTACAAAAGGTATCTCGCAAAGTGCGACTTTCCCTTGCGCCGAAACAATGAATCATACGTCGTGTTACGGTTTTCGCGAATGTTTTTCACGCGTACGGTTGCAAACGAGAACGCACGAGTTAAAAACAAGAAGCATCGTTCGATATCGTTCGCGATACGCAGATTTCGCGTATCGTTCTCACGAACTGGTGCGATTCCAAAGGAACGTGTAACTCTTTGAACTTAACCTTCGACGCACGGATCTTTAAATGTCTCCTGTTCCGCCACGGTTGTATTTTAAACAGGCCTTTAACATTAATATGACAGGCCACGAGGGAAGAATTCTACTCGTTGATAAACGAGTTATGGTTCCGTACAGGGAGACACGTGGCGCGATGAAAAATAAAAATAAAATTGTATGTTTGCGTAGCTGGAATTGTTGAACGTGTCCGACATTCTTCGTAGTGTCTCGCGTACTGCCCCGTTGGGTATTCGAATGCGACTTTGATGTTAATATTACGAGCTAAAGGTTGAAAAATAGAAATACTCCTGATACGTACAATATGCATCGAGTCGTTGCATCGAACAGCTACCTAACAAGAATCGAAGAAACTTGACGCTCGATTCGTTCTTTTTCACGCGGGAAATTGAAAACTTCGAAGAAATTTTTTCAATGAAAAGTAAGAATAAATCGTAGAATTGATTCGGATCTTGTATCTTTGTGTATTTTACAAAAAATTCGTTTTTCAATCTCGAGTTACAAAGTTTTCCTTGGAAATTAGAAAAATTAAAGAACTTTCGGTGCACACGAATGTAAAAAGATAGAGAAAAAAAAACTTTTAGAATAATTGCGAATACATCGATCGGGTCACTGTGCTAAGAAGCCAAACAGATGAAATTTCGTGCAGCGAGTATCTCGAGCTTGAGAAGAATGATAAAATAAAAGTATTTCTTTACTTGGTTCGTTATATGTAACTGTAATAAATGAAGAGAATGAATTGTTAATTTGGTCTCGAGAGAAGATCCATCTTGTTTATTTATAATTTCGCTCCTCTTCGGGTACACGTATACAATTAATTAAAGAACAAGTAGAAACGTTTGCAGATTTATCTTTCCTGTTTATTTTCAGCGAATTTTTCTTTATTATTACGTGTACAACCGAAGAGGGCCTTGTACACGAGGCTCGAATGTCATTGCATTCTCCAAAATAAATAAACGAGCGTCGACGTTTCGACGAAAGAATAATAATTTAAGAAACGAGGTCGAAACAACGTAACATTAATTTTGTTCAAAGCTGAGAAACTATAAAGCAGTCTGACTCTGATTTTAGAACCACTTTTCACTTTTCTAATGAAATTCCAAAATTAATAACATACAATAAATACACGATAGATTCGTAATTTAAAATCCATATAAATCTGCAATAATCGATTTATAAAATCACTTTTACTGCATATTCCACTCGTAATATCGACGAAAAATAAAAAGAATCTAGAGCCAAGAAACTATACCAACATAATCAAAGATCTTTGATCAGCAACTCAGAGAACTCCGACATCAGGTCCACTTTGTTCGAGTCAAAACACAAAATTCTAAAATTGAAAATATACAATAAATTCCCAGCAATGTAAAATCAAAAGGGAAAAATTGTATCAAAATGTGCAAAAATCAAGCTCCAAATCCTATAATTTACAAAATGACTTTCGCCGCAGGTTCCCATCTACAACTATCGAGAAAAACACAAATACTAGTCCACCTGTCCGAGAAAAAATTCAACGAACAAAACCAGGGGGGAGCAAATTTTCCGGTTAATAAACAAGCTATCACTCTGTAAACTGGTGCAGGTGTAGTGTGCCGGATGACCGGTGTACCGATAGCCGAGAGAGGTGTTGCTACTGTTGGAAACACACGGTGGAACGAATTCAACGATAAATAAAAATGCAACAAAACACTTTCTACGATGGAGGCGAGACAGTAGAACGATCTAATCTGTTCCGTACCACAGACGAGTAAACATTCTAACCTGGGTGGCGAGGAATAGAAGAAAAAAAAAAAAGAAAAGAAAAGAAAAGAAAAAAAGAGAAAGCAGGGTGCATCCGTCTGCCTTATGTAACATCGCGGCTCGAAGCTGTCAGGAAGGAAAGGATAGCTTGGACAACTCGAAATACTTCCTGGAACTTGGTCACATGTGTTCATCCATCGACGAGAAGACAAGAAGTAGCTAACCCTGCTGCCCATCGAGAGAGAGAGAGAGAAAGAGAGAGAGGGGACTTAATTGCCAGGGTCGTGGCGTCGAAGGAAAAGGGACACGTGTCGGAAGTCGCCACTTTCGTTCGGGAAAACCGGGAAATGTGACGAAAATCTGGCATGGATGGCTCGAATTGCTTGTACCTCGAGTTACGAGCAATTTTCCGTGCCCCCTTACGGCGAAAAGGAACACGATAAATTGGAAATCGTCGAACCGACCTTGGAACCGAATCGAACATAAATCCAAGACGCCTCCGGTGTTTCATCGAATGTGCCACCGCTGGGAGGAAAATTGCGCACACTTGGATGATCAATTTTCACACAGAGCCTGAATAGGTACGTAGGTAAACTTTTTTGCAACGAGACGAACGAATAACTCGAGGTTGTGCGGTTAATTTGATCGGTTGTGAAGTAAAGATTGTATTTCTGCGAAAAGAATATCATGTACGAATTTACTTAGTTTGCGTTGGGTGGATGTACAGTTTTAGACGAGATTTGTAATAAATCTGAAGGTATCGGTGAAAAGGTAGCAAGCAAGGATTTGATAATTTTGAATGAAAGTTTCTTTCATAATATTTGAAATAAATCCATGTACGTTTTGGTGTCTGGAGATGTAGCATATTTACTATGTATTTTGTTTGAAAACGTTCTATCAAACGATGTAAAAATTTGGGTAGAATTCGAAAAGAATATTCTCGAAAAATGTCGAAAACTTTGCACAGATGTAAAGAATTAACACGGTTGTATTGAACACAAGATAGAAAAACTTGAGAGAAATAATCTTTTCCTTGTCATTTTACATTTCAAAATGGAATTGTTTCGCTTGTTCCTTTCTCCAAAGATGAGACGCGACGAAGATATTCGTTCTACGATTTTAAACGACCTACCCTCTATATACTATTGCTAGACGAGGGAATAGATATGTTATTTGAACGAATGAGTCACTGTACACTGAACTTAATTTTCTGGAAGTATCTTCTTACTCCATTTAAGGTTAAAAATCGATAATATCGATGACAGACCGTAAGGAACGTTCCAAGTTGTACAGACGTGGTGAAAAAATTCTCGTATGGACTACTTTCGATCTACAAATAAAAGAAAATATTACACTATTACCAAACTCTACGAATTACGCATACAGTATCCATCGTATTATTTCCTGTCCATATAAAATTATAAATTGATAATATCGATACCGTGATGGACGTTTCAAATTGTACAGCCACGGTGAAAGAATTCTCAATCGCGTTACTTAATCTACGTTCAATCTCCAAATAAAAGAAACACTTACGCGTCTCGAATTTTATAAACGATGCACACGGTATCGATCGTGGTATTTCCTCTCGATGGCTTGAAATTGATCTTCGAGCTTCGAGATTGATAATATCGGTACGGTCGACAGTGACGAATATCTCAAATTATTTATTCAAAACTTTCAGACGCTTAATCGAATCCCGATTGTCTCTATCCTAGAATAAAACGAGACAATCTCGTCCACGCATCTCAGTTTTGTTACTTTTGGGTACGTACCCAGGTTCAACCCCGTGTTATCGATCGTATTTTTTTCCCATCGTCGCATCGTTCTGTTTCCTTTCTTCGAAGGAAACCTCGGTTATCGATCGATTCCACGTATATTCACGAGGTCGCGAATAACCGAATTTATATTTCCAAGGTTTCGGTATCCTCGACGGATCAATTGCCTTCCATAGAGACACGCGCGTTACTTTGTTACACCCGGAGCGGGTTAATTTGTCCGCGCGCGGGGCGAAACGTACGCGTAAATACTTCTTGTTACTCCAATTTCGAGCGATTCGCAATTACGGGCACTGGAAACGTTGAACAACTCAGACGATTCGCGTTCGGATGACGTTCGTGCAACGGTCGAAACGAGCAGAATTAATCGAGTTCGAAGACCGATAAAATTGACTCTGTCGCTCGTTAGGAATCTCTGTGACTCGAGCGTTGGTTTTATTGACGCGATCATTGATATACGCGGTGGTACGAAATTATACCATCGAAATTCGAGCGAGTCGATCGATCGCGTTACTTGACTCACTTTCGATTTTGAAGTAAAAAAAAAGAAGTGTATAACGTATCGATAGATAGAAATTTATTAGAAAAGATTAGAAATTTATAATATCGACAATTGACCGTGATGAACAGTTCAAGTTGTTCAGCCATGGTGGAAAAATTCTCATTTAGACTACTGACATTCAATCTACGAATAAAAGAAAATTTTACACGTCTCGAATTTTACGAATTATATACATACCCTATCGATCGTATTATTTCTTGCCTACACAAGCGGTGAAGTGTATTTAAAATATTTTAAAAATCGTTCAAAATACACGCTTTCTTATCTCGTGTATGGGGAAATATTCCATACAATAACTACGGTGTATTTAATATACACCAGCTCGAAGGAAAACTTGTCTGTACCATTCTAAACGTGTAGGCCAGCTTCGACTTCCGATTGATACGACGCGGTTGGATGCGCAAGTTCATTCGCCACGATTCTCGTACATTTGTGGTGAGATGAACAAGTTTTTTCCCTTTAAGTGTACGAGTATGTTCAACAGGGTTCAGGAACCATTATGACGGTATACATTGTCTCGAATTCCAAGTGAACGTGTACAGTTGGCCATGGATATTTGTACGATGTATAAAATGTATTATTACGAGAGTTTCAGAGTTGGTGTTACAAATTACCTGTCGGATAGGCCAAAAAAACAGTTCAAAGAGATTAATAATACTTATTGAATATTGACAAGCGTACGATGAACTTTTCAATTGTTTCAATATTCAAATATAGAAATAACGAGGAAAATTGTGAATAAATATCTACAATTTAATTTTCCAATGACACGACAAAGCAACGCATCGAAGGATTGGTTATAGGTCAATATCGATACGAATTTTTATTTATTTCGATCGAAACAATCCGTTCAATATCACAGGTGAATTTAATCGTACTAAATTGTTACCGTCACTAAAGGTGTGTATTAATATTTTGTTTGTTCTGCGTTGTCGTGTAACGCTTACGTAAGTAGTATAGTAGTACACGGTATAGTAAGTATATACACTGCTTTTACACTACATTAGACGAATGTATATATATATATATGTACACTTGTGCGACTAGCTGCGTAACATAGTCGTGTACTACAGAGAACCTCGATAATTGAAGTGAAATGGGGCTGAAAATTCATGCAAGCATCGAGATTCACGCAATTATCGAGGTAACCAATCCAATAAGGAGCCCTACTTATACAGCTCATCCCCACCACCTATGGTTGCCTCTATTTCATTCGCTCTCAACTTCACTGGTTGCTACGTGACCCGTCTCTTTCGCTTGTCAACGCGATGCAACGAACGAGACACGCATGCAACTATCGAGATTGCATTTCTCGAGGTTCTACCGTACGTCGAGATTAGGTTAAAAACACCACGCATCTTGTATTTTTCGCGCCGTAACTGTCTATTTATAATAATTTCACATCGATGCATCGTATTTTACTCCTACCTTTTATATTATATGCGATTCTAACGCATTAACGTTGCAATTAACAAAGGGGTGGTTTCGAACATTTTAAAGTTATTCGATTATTAACGGTGCTTTTGCCTGCAATATTCGGTGACAATTATTGAAATAGAAAATTAATTATAATCGTAAATTAATTCGTATTTTCTCCTTTTTATAACACTTTCGAAGGTACGTATGAAATTCGATGGAAGCAGAAATACGTTTTACTATTAAAAATACATCGAAACTTAAAGGAAACTTGGCAAATCGAACGAACGGTTATACAACGACTGAAAGAACAATTTCAAAGTCGTGGAATGATATGGGCTGCGTTCGTTCCTCGTTTTATCCGGATGAAAGTTCCGAGCAACGAATAAACGATAAACAACTTTTTGTCAATTGCTCGTTCGACAAACTATAGGATACGAAAAATAAAACGAAATACATCGCAAAGAATCGATACAAATTGAACCACTCGATCGAACAAAATTCTTCTCTGTTCGTTTCTCTCGATAATACCGTAGATTTTTCTTAAAATCGACGCTTCCGTTAACCGATGTTCCACCATCGACAGAGAGAAACAAATTGCATGGACAAACAACGAACGAACAAAAAATGATTCGTTCGGCATCCATGACGGTTTACCTTTCCCGAAACAAAATTGAACGTCGGTGTGATTTGCAACTGGACCGTTTCACCGAAATTGCCATTTTTCCCGGAGCTTCTCGGTATCGCGGAAATTTAAATAAATTTGAATGGTACACAGCCGCGCCGGGGAAAAAAATTCATCGCGGACCGAATCTGGGGTTGAAAAAAAGAAGAAAAAAATACGAAAGAATAGAATAAACAGAAATAATAAACAAAACGGTCAAATCGCCGAATTTCATCGGGTTTCGAGCGTTCGTCGGTCCCGGTTGTTTGCCATTGGTTGAAAAAAAAAGAAAAAAGGAAAATAATTCCAACAATGAGCGTAATCGTTCTGGTCGGTGTTCTCTCCGCCAGAACCGTAATTAATTATCGCGGCCCAACACGCCGTATTGTTTCGCGCGGCCGTTTCTCCGCTCCGCTCCGCGCCGCGACGCCCGCGTCCCGCCGTCCGG
This sequence comes from Ptiloglossa arizonensis, assembly GCF_051014685.1. NCBI lineage: Eukaryota > Metazoa > Arthropoda > Insecta > Hymenoptera > Colletidae > Ptiloglossa > Ptiloglossa arizonensis. The sequence continues at coordinate 13,749,891 of NC_135055.1, forward strand.
GAGGAAACAAGAGGCACCGACGCCGCGTATTCGTTCGTACGGAGCGAAGAAGCGAGAGAAACGAGGAAGCGGAGCAACGGCGTGTAACAAAATGCGAACCCCGAGAGCCGTGGTGCGCGCCGCGATCGAGAACGTACGATCGTCGCCCGATACGAAATTTTCCATCGAAGGGACAAACAATCTCGGTGAATTTCACGCGAAACCTTGGAAACGATCCCCCTTCTTCCGCGTCCGAGGAGAACAACCACCACGGGAACAGAAATAAGTGAATATTAAAGGGGAATAAAAGGAAATAAGGAAATACGAGGAACGAGAGTTTGTGGCCCTTTTTCACAAGTGGTTGAGTTTTTAAAATTGTAATTACAAACAAGAGTCTTTTTTTACAACGAGTAAAAAAGTTTTTACAACTTTGAAGCACGAGAGTATAATTCTGGGTAATTTTTGGTGATTTCGAAAAGTGAGTACTTTGGAGTCGAAGGAGGGAAATAATGACGAGAAGAGAAATAAGTGAATATTAAAGGGGAATGAAAAGAAATACGAGGAATGAGATAATATGGGAAGTAGGATTTCTGGAAATAGTACGAGAAGTAAATATTTGTGTCTTGTTCGTACCTGGTTGAGTTTTTAAAATTATAAATATAAAATGGTTCCTCTTTTCACATGGAATTGCGTTGCAAATCGCGAGGGAACAATTTAAGCGAATTCCTGGCGAAGATTTTGAAATATAAACCCTTACTTTCGCGTCGAGGGAGGAGAACAACGATGAGAAAAAATAAATAAATACAGGGGAATGTAAGGAAATATTGCGAGTGAAATGATACGAGAAAATTTTTGAAAATAGAGTAAGAGGCAAAGTGTAGACCGGTGTCTCTTTCTCGTAAATGGTGTGTTTATAAAATTTTGTTCCTTTAATGGATGACAAATGGCTGCGTTACTATTATTAACAAATTGCAAACCATTTTACCGCTTTAAAAAAGAAAATTAAATCATATTTTGTACGTAACGTTCAACGTGAAAGGTACACCGAAGATGAACGAAAGAGCAACAATCGAGAGGACGACTCCGATTCGATTATCGAGGGAAAAATATGATCGCTTAACGAGGTACTACTCTATGTAGTGATTTATTCGATTAAACGGACATTAAATAGAGATTATTTAATAATAATTAATAAGATATTATAAACTTCTCTAATGGATAGAATCTTTAATCTAATTTTAGTCAAATAATGTATCGAACTTTGCTTATCTTTTTTTCTATATTCTAAATTTTGATTTAAACCACTTAAAGAGATACTTCTGTATCATTCGATCGAACAGATACTGAGATCAGATTTTCCACTATGTAGAATACTAATAATTTTCAATTTAAATTGTATCGAACAAATAACGAACCGAACGTTGTTCATCTTTTCTTCTGTATTCGAAGTTTCTAGTTGGATAAGTTAGCTCATCCCTGATACACAATACTACCCACGATTTTCAATTTCAAGAGACAGCTGGAAGAAAATTTGCAGGAAGAATACACAACACCGTGGTAAAAAGTTATCGTCGAAGTCTATGCGAGAGGAATACGGAATATTTCTCGCGCGAAACGGTAATTTTAGTTCGCGACGACTTGGAGAACACGGTGAATTTTCGTTTCAGTCGCGAAACTCTGGAACAAGTCGAGGATCGAAGAACAGCAACGAACTGAAAACAGACCATTTCCACGCGTGTATGCGCGAAGAAGGAACTTCCATCGGCGAAACGGAAAGTTCTTTCTTGCCGCGACTCCTTTTCAGCCGTAGCTTTCCGCGAAACCAAGGGCTTCGTAAAACACAATGCATACGAAACAATCGCGACTTGCGAGCTACAAGAACCGACAACTTTTTTCGAGCCGCCGTGAGCTCGTCCACGGTTCCAAAAAAAAAAAGAAGAAGAAAAAAGATAGAAAACAACGAAAGAGTTTTGATCCAAAGTGGAAGAGAACGTAGAAACGCAATAGTGTGCAACAATCGTGTCTCGAAAGTGACGAAGAAAACGTACATAGAATATATTCTTCCGAGCTGTCGTTTCGAAGTGAAAATAGATTTCATGGATGGGGACAATTTTCATGGAATCGAAAATTTTCAACGCGAATAAAAAATTAACTTTTTATTCGTTACTTGTTGAGGAAGAATATGAATTTGAATTATAGAATGAAATATGTATGTGTAGCGAACGTAGAAATAAAAATTTAACTATCCAATCTTTTTATTCATTTCTTGTGGAATGAAAATGTGAATCGGAATTAGAGAATGAAATATATATAGTCAACGTAGAAATACAAATTTAACTATCTAATCTTGAACTTTTTATTCATTTCTTGTGGAATGAAAATACGAATTGGAATTGAAGAACGAAATATATATGTCGACGAAGGAATAAAAATTTAACTATCTAATCTTGAACTTTTTATTCATTTCTTGTGGAATGAAAATACGAATTGGAATTGAAGAACGAAATATATATGTCAACGAAGGAATAAAAGTTTAACTATTTGATCGAATTAAACGTTGCGGATAAATCTTCGTACCGTTATTTCAATGGTTATTGTTTACTCGAATTAAATTTCGTCCAATTTACGAGCTATTTTAACATTCGTCATAGAGACGGTAAAAAATCACACTCTTCCTGGAAGACACGAACGTTTGTAAACCGATCCCGAGTAGAAGGAAAAAGGAGATGCCTTGGAGGAGTTATTTTCCAGCGATTTCCAGCTCTGCGTGGATGTTACGTCGCTTCGAGGATCGTCGTCCAACCGTGACAAAATATTACCGCGGGACTCGAAACGCGCTTGCGTTGCCGGTGTGTCATCGAACAATGGAAATTATATACAGTCGTTGCTAAAATTATTACGCAATAAACATTCAACATTACCCTATTTATTTCTGCTCGAAACGATCAACTTTTAAGCAAGTTTGTATTTCTAACAAACTCTCAACTCGTCCTTTGTATTTAAAATTACAAATAAATACAATTTTCTCTTCGACTTTGTTCTATAAATAATTTGTTTCATTTTTTCAAATTTTTTTCTGTATATATTGAAGGACAAAGGCAAAAATAGTTCAAATTTATGGTTAGATACGTACTGCTTTTCTCGTTAATTTTCTAATAATACCTATATAACATCTCACTGCTCGATAATTTTTTGTAAAACTATGTAAATTTAACTTTCAAGGCTACTATAACAAAAGACAAAACAATAATTAATATTCATCCGAATCACACATAGCAATATTTAAGTTTCTCTTATTCAATTTTCCCATTCATAAATCGTTTACGATTATATTATCCACATTTAACAACTTTACGAACATTTCGATCCAACGAAGCAAAACATATCTCTTTTTAAAATCTCACCAGAATCGAGAAATCTAGAAACAGTGTCTTCGCAATCGATCGTTCATCGATAAGGTTATCGCTACGTGTACTCACGATTGCATCAGAACGATCGAGAAGTATCGAGAAACGAGAGAACGCGAAACCTCGATGAACTTTCACAGGAAGCAGAAAATTTGTCCGCGGAGCGTGTTTTACCGAAACGATTATTCCCCCGTGGAGCTTGCGCGTCGACGAATACGGTAAACTCGAAACAACCGAGGCGTTTCGAGGCGGAAAAGCTCGAGATCTCGATGAGAAGCTGGGAGGAGGCTCTTCGAGCGAGCACCGTGTTACGGATACCGCGGTGACCGTGCACGGAATTGCATCGCGGCGATAAAAATCAGAAACGGTGTGGAAGAACTCGCTTCTTTCGTAACTTCCGTTTACTCGTTACAACGCGTTCGAATAACGCTCCATAACCACCGAGACGATACACGAAACGTGTAGCGGACGACGCCGGGGCATATCCGAGCCGAGACGAAATCCACGGAGAAAGCGCTTTCGCCAAGACTGGATTTTAATTGGAAACGGAATTTTCTCACGTACGAAAAGGAAGAGCACAGCGCACGTTGTTCGACGGGAAGTATCGATTTTCCTGAAAAGAAACATTTTCGTCCCGCGCACCGACGTGTAAATAACGTTCGGCGCGTAACAAATGCAAATAACGATCGCGCGACGAGTAAAACAATGAAAACAACGGGTCGCGATTATTGGGTGAATCGACTACGTTCGAGAGTACCGGAAACTTTTTCGATGATAAGTATTTTTTTTTTTTGAATGCAATGTTACTTTTAAAATTGTAAATTGAAACAGGAAGTTCACTGTAATTCTTTCGCAAACTTTTTTCGAATATACTGGAGAATTAGAAGATTTTATAATCGAGTGATGTTACTCGATTCTTTTAATGTGGAATATTCTCTGATTTTTATCAATGAAACTAACGCTATCTTAAGTTATCGTAATTGTTCGTTTGTAGGTCAGAATGGCAAGGAAAAAGTTTGCTTTTTGAATGATTTATTTTTCCTGGTTGTGAAAGTATTTTTCAATGTGTAGAGTAGAAAATAATTTTTTTACAAGCGAGACAATCGATGAGCAGTGTTGTAGCGTTGCAACGATTTTGGAGGAAACTGTGGAAGATCGTTTATTAATTTAGCCGCATCGTTACTGCGGAATAACGATATCATTTGAACTGTATGTATCGTCTGGCCTATCAAAGCATCGAGACTCGCGAAAACTGCGGTGAAATTCAAATTGAAACGAAATTTGACTCACGATTGCTGTCAGCTCCAAAATAGAACGAATCGCTGCAATGCTCTCGCGCGGTTGAACAATGTCAACTGGGTCAAAGATCGCGAACGTGTGCTCAAAGGCCCAAGTGCAACGTGCACCGCGAAAAGTTCCTGTTGACACACATATTTGTGTCTCCGCCGGTGCAAACAAAAACCACAGTAGATCGCAATTTACGTCCCTTTCTTGGCGTTGTGAAACGTTACGTGTGAATTTCTTTCAAAATTGGAACAAAAGTCTACAGAGTCGCCAAAATATACATACGTACATTGTTCACATCGTATAGAATGTGTGTGTGTATGTACAATTTAAATAAATAAGAATTTAACGATTCATTTATATTGTATTGTTAAAATTAGAACAAAAGTCTACAGAGCTCCCCACAGTATATATCTATTTATAATTTATATAAATGATAATTTACATCGTTATAATAGAGTTTACGATAGAAGTCAAATAAAATATTAGCGTAGTAGTAAGAACGATTTTGGTTAACTTTAATATATTTGTAATATTTGCGTGTAAATTTGTATCAGACTGTATTTTGTATTTATCCGATTAACGATTCAATTTTTTTAGAATTATCTAAACTCTTGCATCGAAACATCGAATATTGAACATTTTTAAGATGTATTTTCCGAATTTGAATATTGTATAGGGTGTCTGATGTGTGTGTCGTGAAAATTTCATCGGCACGTATTATAATTAAAAACGGGACGAAAATGTTGTAGAAATGTGCTTCGTGAAAATGTTGTAACGAAAATATGAATTGCAAACGGGAATATTGTATTTAATTTTATATTTCGAACTGTCCCCTGTTCTCTGTTAATACGCGTTTCGTATCGATGCAATATTGAATTTGTTATGGAGCGAATTTCATATCTTGGCATGTGCAATATTAATTCTCTTCACTTTTTATTTCACGTATATGCATTTTCAGAACATATATCCACTTCTACCTACCCCCTTTCGAAGATATGCTTGCTGGTTGCAAAAATCATTATTCCATTTAACACAACTACCAGTACATTGTACTATTCAATATTTTATTTAAATCTCCCATCAATTACTATTTACACTAGAATATAATCAGACTCGCAAAGGTTACTAAATAAATTATTTTGAAACATTTTCGACGATCAGTTTCTAATATTATTAATTTTCAACCTTAAAACAGACTATGCAAACATACCCTCGTTTACGTAATCTTCGATCGCAGTATTTTGATTCTTTTAACAAATAAAATAAAATATAAACCAAGATACTGAAAAAAATTTTTTCGAAACGCGTTAAAACCTTTTTTTTCGCTAAAAATGATGAGAGAGCTCAGCAAATGTCGAAAATTCGTCGATTTAAAACAAGAGATAAAAGGTAAAAAAGCAACGTCGATAAATAATCCGTTAAAAACATTGAAACATAATCTCTCGTCAATTGCTCGGGCGGAAAATAGGAAGAAATTAAAACGCCGCCCTAGATTCTCATCCAAACACTGCATTTAAATCGATGCTGAAACGCTGTTTGTCATGTCTCGTTGTACGTGTTTTCGTTTCAACGAAACAGTTTTTTTTCAAGTCGACACAGAACCGTGCGAGATTCTCGTCTTATTATCGATCGCGGGATCACCGTGAATTTCCACACGGAAACTGTGCATCGAACACTACGCGCACGATTCAATTTTATGACGCGTTCGAAATAATTTCGTAACAACACCACCCCTCCAGAACACACAACCCATTGTATCGCGATGATGGTACATTGTACTTTATCGACGAGCAATAAACTGGGGCGTGACTTGGAGCTTTCTGCTACGGCTCATGAGCATTTTTATTGCAGAAAGTGTGCCGTAAAAGCGAAAAAAACTCCGGCTAAAGTTTCTAAAATACGCCGTAAACCGTGTTCGTTTAAATTTATCAGCTTTTACGGATATTCCGTGACGGAAGACTGACGCGGAACGGAACTCTTTTCCTCTTCTTACTTGCAGTGGAAATTTCTCGTTAAAGAAATGATGAAAAAAAAAGAAAGAAAGAAAAAAAAACAAATCATTATACTTTTTCGTAAACAAATCAAAATATTGTTTCGTAATTTTTTCCCCTGCGGAGGAAAATAACCATTATTGCAACTATTCTGTCGTTTTCGTGTCAAATTTATTCTCAAATATACCGCGTATCACACTTTGGATATTAATTAACTATCGATTGATACATCGACGTGACTGCAATTTTTATTATTTTGTCGTTAGTGGGGGTACGCAGATAAAAACGCATCCCTGAGAGAGAAATAAATTTCAGAAGCCATCGCGCAGCCGATTCGAGAAACGAAACGAGCGATGGCCGACGATTTGTTACAGTCGTCCTTTGTATGACCTCGTTGCGCTCGTTTCCGTCGTTTGTTCGTTAAATCGTTCGAGAACGAGAGAGAGAGAAAAAAAATTGTGACCGCGATGCGCTAGAGTCGCGATACTTTCTCAAAAGTGAACACCAAGCTAACCAAGCGTGGTAAAAAAGAAAGGTAGAAGAACGACGCCGGGGGATATAAACAAAGAACCGACGTTTTGTCCCTGCGAGACAAAAAAAAAAAAAAACGCTCGAAACTCGACCGATTAGGACACAACCGAGAGGGAAAGTTCAGAGACGCTTTTGAAGTCCTTTTACGAGAAATTCCGTGTGATTTGGAACAGCAAACTTCTAGGTGATCCGATTTTTTCAAGTCTCGTTTTCGCTAAAAACGAGTTTACGTCGAAAACTCTATTTTTAAAAATGATTCTCTACGGAGTCACGATTTTTTCAAGAGTAATGCCTATTGATACAGTGTTAACGATTGAACGTCCATGTTGAAATTCTCGGATCTTTCGTGTTATAATTACAAATTCCTGATTAATGAGCACAGATTACGGGGAATATTAAACAAGAATACTCATCAATCTCGGCGATGATTAATTGTTTAACGACTGTTTTTATCGTTATGTAACATTGTTTCGTTAATTAATTGCAGAAGTAATGATAAAATAATCGGTTACTGTTCAATTCCGATACTTACTGAATAAATCCGCAAAGCCGACTTCGATCGATTTTGCAATCCACGAAATATGTGTATATCTTTCGTTCGATATTGTAGAAAATATAACGAGTTCTGCGCAATATAACCGTTTCACTTGTTTTTATGTCAAGTTTAATTATTTCTCGGTGCACGAATGCGTTAATGAAAACACACGAATCGTGTACTTTAATTTTTGGAAATTTTCGCGACCGTGAAATCTCCGATCAATAATCAGATTAAAGATTCAACTTACTCGTTAGGTTTCACCTCTGACGATAAATAATTTCTGCATAAATAATTTCTTCGGATCTTCGTTAATACCGAAATAATTGTACCGCGTATGTAACGAATTGTAACCACCTGCATGGCGGCCATTATTTTACACGATCGACGCAAATCTGTCGATATATCGAATCGTTCGAGCGTAAAGTCGTAAGAATCGAACAAAATTGTAGAAAAACTCCTGCGCGAAAGAGGACTGCTTAAATTTCAGTGAACTCACCACCACAAACGCGTTCGTAACACGGCGCGACCGAACATGTTTGAAAACAAAAACCTCGCGATTCACAGAATCAACCCTCGCACGAGTCTCCGTCATCGTTCGACGATTCGACCGTAAATAAACAATGACGACCTCGAACGCTCGCTTTCAAATATTGCACATTTCGAGGCATCAATTACCGCGGAACGTATTTGCGCAATGTTACAGCGACCCCTATAAAGAGGCGTATAATTACCCTGATTCAAAGTCGAAGCGCGTACACCGCGTACAGAAACGGCCTCGTATAAGGGTTAATCATCGTAAAATCACGAGTTCATCCCTCACGCGCCGGATCCTCTCTCTGTCTCGCTTTTGCTCGCTCGCCTCTCGACGTCCGGCGAGGTAAATATAATCTGAAACGACGATCGATGAGCCTGGTTCACGGATCGTAAATGCACGAGGTGCGTTCAGCCGCCCAAATAACCTGCAAGCTGCTCCGGCTAATCCACAGATGATTGCACTTCTTCACGGGAAAACAAACACCGGTCTCGGGTACGAGTCAACAAACCGCGACGATTACAAACTGATCGCGGAATTGCCACGGAAACCGTCGGACGGGCACGTGCACATCGGACAATCGGAAGTACATGACAGCCGCAACGATGTACACATCGACGGAGATCAACAAACGACACGTTACTTCAACTCCGAACCACGCGCCGCGGCGTCCGAAACTATACTGCCACTCCCGCGCTGCCACTCATCGCGCGACGCTTGCGACACCTGCGCGCTCTACCGGCCGCCATCGTTACTAAACACCGAAATCCTTATTAGGCTCCAATTTTGAATTTTACTACCTGTTACAACGTTGTTCCCTGTTTCGCGAAACGGAACACAACTCTCTGGCACACCGAATGGGTCGATTTACGGTTTCAGATTCTCGACGATAATTACTGGGAATTATACGAAACATTTTTTAAATCTCGTAGGCAATTAGTTCGGTTAATCTCTATTCCTAAAACGAAACAATCAACGATCTTCCAGAGGGAGATTCAATTAGCGATTATTTACAATTTATTCGAGTATCGCGCGATTGTTGATCGTTTATTAGTCACTTATTTGTAACCTTTTTCACAATACGTTGTAAATAACAAAATATCATATTTAACTATAGTTTTCTAGATTTTTCTTTTCTCAAACTTGAAAGCGTTAGTTCAACTAACCTAAACCCTTTCCATAGGACGAGATTGTTAACGACTCCTAATTTTATTAAATCTGCAACCACTATAAATACAATCGTATATATTTAAAACTATTATCACTCCACAGGTATATTTTCTATATGCGAATAAAATATTCTGATATTTCAAAATATTTCAATCTCGTTTCTACTATTCTATTCTGTAAAATATTCCAATACTTCAATCTCTTCTTTTATTCTATTCTATGAAATATTCCAATACTTCAATATCTTCTTTTATTCTATTCTATAAAACATTCTAATATTTCAAAATATTTCAATCTCTTCTCTTCTATTTCGGGGGAAAAACGAATATTTTAACAAAGTTCAACTTCCTACGCCCCTACGATCTCCGATAAGAGCACCCTATTCCTGGCCATACACATTCTTCTACATAAATTTCCGTAAATCGAATCATGATATCCAATTTACAGATTAAAATAGACCAACGTGGACCCTCCAGAGACGCGTAGGAAACGGTCCGTCAGCCGTTTGCACGTCCCATGAAATTCAAGACGTCCGATTTCGGAACGACCGATGCATTCGTTTCGAAAGTCGAATCGCTCCGGCCCGCTCCGTACCCCAAACCGCGTTCAAACGCAATTTAATAACTCACGGTCACAAGTAACTTCGAGGAGCCCTCGAGCGTGGCCGTCGTTCGCCATAATGCTCGCAAACGGAAGAAAAAAACGAACGGGGAGGAAAAAAAAAACGAGTAAGGGTAGGGGAGGGTAGGAAAATGGTGATTCCGCTGTCACTAGGAGGGAGGGCCACGGGTCCGCCTTCGTACGGGAAACGAGTAAATTTTCCACTGCAAATAAAACTTCCAGCGAAAGGGTCCGCGATTAAACCGACGGCGACGGGCGTGGTAGGGGAAAAAATGAGATACGTAAAAGGCTTCTGCGACGCTGTTTGCTTTTCCCGTTTCAGCCCCGTACCTCGCGAGCGTGCGAACAAAGAAGAAGAAGAAAAAAAAAAAAAGAAAAAGAAAGAAAAAAAAGAACGTACGTTTCGGCCAGGTTTTCCCGATACACCCGTTGGCCCTGGCCACCGCGCCTCACGACCGCTAGGAGCAATTAAAAAAGTGATTAAGCGGAGGATGCTGCAACCTCGCGGACAAAAGTTCCTTCCAAGGCCGTTCTAATGTTGCCGCTTTCAATTTTCGCGGAGGGAGGGTTACCCATACCCTGTACACTCAACCGAGGATCTTAGCTTTCCCCCGATAAATAAGTCATCCCCTTTTGGGTGACGATAAACAATCGTAGGTGTGGGTACAGTGTACGTGGAAATTACTAAATATATACGATGTGAGATCTGTTTGTAAAGGAGGACACTATAGAGTACGATATTGTGGATAATGGAAGAGTTTTTTTTATTGTTTCGTGTATGTACACCCTGTTTGAAGGTCACTGGACATTTATACATTTTTTACCAATTTTGATTATATATTATAGATTGCTGAAATTATTTTACTTTGTTCTTGCGTGTATTTACGAATATGTGTGTTTAAGTGCAGCAGAAAAATATTTGGTTAAAATGAAAAATGTAGTCGAAACGTTGGTGTGAATATGTGCTACCACCAACCCTTAAGATATCATTAAAAGAAAATAAACTTTACAAACTGGTCTCGCATCGTCATTTCCACCTATTATTAAACATCCCGGTATAGAAGTAACCTTTGATAAAATTACGAACAAATATTCGTAATCGAATTGTCCAATTCACTGAAATTTCGAACAAACATACCTAATTCAATTTCCCAACGATGCAACCCGGTGACAATGACGCGCGAGTGTTAGGTATCACGTGTGAATATCGATGAACATTTTTGTTTATCACCGACGAAATAATTCGCCTCCGAAGGGATTGCGGTAACGATCGATACTCGAACACCGTGCCACCACCGGCAACGATATTATCCTGCTTTCGTTATTCTCCAATTAAGTGGAAACGAAAGGAAACAGAAAGCAGGATGTTTCTTATTAGGAACACGGTGTATGGATGAAGGTTTAACGGTATATAAAGAAGGTACTGAAGCGAGCTGGTGAGACCGAACCGACGCGTTCAGGATAAACAAGAACTCGTTGAGACATCAAAGTTTCTTCGTTCCGCGTGATTTTGCACATTATTCCGTGGCGTGCAAAATGAACTTCTCGTTCGTAAAATTTTCATACACGATACCAACAGAACCGTGAAACCGGTACCGTGGCAAAGGTGCGCGCGTATCCTCGTCCCGGAAGCACGTTTTTCAAGCTGGACCTCTTCTATTCCCAGCGCCTCAATTATCGCGGACGCGAGTCCCTCTCGGTTTCCTCAAGGCCGAGAAAACGGACGAAATGAAATTCTTCCAAGCCACATTTCATTAAAAGACATTAAGAATGCCCTCTGCTGTGCAAATGAAATTGCAATTATGCATGCATCGTAAGTTATAAACGCGAAAGGGCAAATACGAGCGTACGCTCGAGCTTCTCGCGCGAAATTACCCGGGCCCCGTTTAAACTACAAACGCGTCGCCGTACTTGCTCCAAAAGTTCGGGAACGTCTTCGTTCGTTGCTACGTTTTCAACAAACGTTCGAAATCATCGTCCCTGTTCATATTTTTCCATCCAGTGTGCGAAACAATTCTCGAAGCTTTCGTCGTAACGAAATATATACACTGTTACGTAAACACTGGTCTGGAAATTACGTTTAAAGGAATTACTGTACACGTACGGTTATTTCTCGATAATTGAATACAAAACGAGAAAAATGATTTCACTCGTGATTACATTCGAGCTGAGAAATAAATTCGAATTGATAGAAATATGTTTCGGGAATGGAATAGATGAGAAATACGTTGTTGGTGTTCGACGATGTGCGTATAAATGAAAAATAAATATGTTACAATTCTACGACCATGTATGCATTTTAAGGTTAAAATAGGCGAAATTATAATTAAATGGATTATCGTAAACTAAGTGATTTTTCAATGACAATAAAGTCAAATGTGGTTGAAAATAGTGTTTTCTTTCTTAAATGAAAATCGGTTTAACGAGCGGTCACCAAACTTACGATTACGATTATGAAACTTCGCGACGAAAGTCTTCCTCGAGGTGTTATTATTTTAATTAACGTCTATGCACCGTGTCACGGTCTTGCAATAAAACTTCAACTATGCACCTCATTCCGCACTTCGCGACGCGTTCTGCAACGAAAAACGACACAGCCTCTTTTAGAAACGTAAACGCACTCGTTCGAACGAGTCGGTTTGTGTCACGGAAAGAGGATTCATTATTCTCAGCTCAAATGGTCCTAGTAATTCGTGTCAATCCAGCACATAATGCACCTCATATCCCGTGCACGGATGCACCGTTTCTATTTCAAACGAACATCGTTTCGTGTAGGTGCTCGTAGAATGTCTTTCTAAAAACTTCATTTGATAAATCACACGAAGACAGTTTCTTCGCGTCGCTCTGTTACGTTTCGAATTTTTGGTCTTCAAATTTCTAACTTTTCAAATAATAAAAATGATACGTCGTAAAATACGCAAACGTTGCTCGAATTTTTAAATACAGTAAAACAGTCTTGCCTCGCTGTCATAACCGAAAAATTTGTATCAAGAATCTATCATTTTAACGATACGTCTTTTTTACGCAAAACTTACGTAGAATTCAAAATATAGGATGGAATAAAATATGATAGCTGTAAGAAAAACAATTTTTTCACACTATTACTGTGTTAGGTTGTTATGAAATTTAATTATGAATATTTTTTCGTAGCTGTGATGCTGACTTCCATTTCACAAAGTTTCAAGCAACTTAAAAATTAAACTTTCGCGTATGTACGAATACTCATGGAAAGTTTAAGATTAACAAAGTCGAGTGCATTTTAAAAAAGTTATATGCTACAGATCACTCATCGATTCCCATCAATAGGTCCCAATCGAAATTTTCTTTGCAACGAAATAGGCAATAAGTCGCAATAATTATAAACATCCGCCAGCATGAAAATTACTGACAGTAATTCCGGAACGAGTGTGAAACTAAAACAAAGTCCAAAGGAAAAGAAAAACTGAAATAAACTCTGAAGAAAAAGTAAAACTAGAATAAAGTTTAAACGAAAGGTAAAACTAAAATACAGAATATTTATAAAAATGAAATAACACAAGTACGTTCCATTTACCTTATAACAGGTACAGTCCCTCTTTTCTGTAACCGCATACCAAACACTCGAGGTACGTGTTTCGAAAATACGCTAAAAATAACATCAAATATGAAAATACCGGAAAACCCCGGAATAAGAAGAATAAAAAAAGAAACGTTCCAAAGAGAATATTTTAAAAATATACCAAGAATAACACCAAATATAAAAATACCGAAAAAAAAACAAGATCAAAGAAGAATAAAAAAAGAAACGTTCCAAAGAGAATATTTGGATAATATACAAAAAATGACACCGAATATAAAAATACCGAAAAAAAAAAACAGGTATAAGAAGAAGAAAAAAAGAAACTTCCCAAAGAAAAGCCTCGAAAATGTTTCACGACTGAGAGGCGATAAGTATAATCATAGTTGGCGCGCGTCAATTTAATAAATAAATGCGTACGATGGAATTATGGATCGTGTCTCCGTGATGGATCCAACGATCAACGGGCACGTGTGCGTGGCGAAACCGCGGAACGTCGGTATTAGAATATTGCGCAGAGCAAATATTATCGCAATCACGCCCCCGACTATAGTTCGTTCGTAATGAACTGTCCGTGGGTGTTCTCGCGTCTCGGTGAAATTCACGGTTGGCCAATATTTTTTCTACGCGAACGAGAAAGCACGAAACGACCGATTCGTGTCGCGGCCCGAACGATCTCTTAACGAATCATCGAGAGATAAGACGGCCGTGAGAAAGAGGAAATTAATTAACTCGGTGTGCGCGGGCACACGAGACGGCCAAGGGAACAGTTTTGATGAGTTCGTAAAGTTCGTAGTATCTTCATTCGTGATCGTTCAGGAAACCGTTCAACGTTGATAAATTCTAACGCGGCTCGCTGAAACGAGATTACTCCAAGGTATAACGTGTTTATTAACCGCGCAACCGCGATCGACAACGTACAATTATTGGCCGGTAACGATCCCGGAATTTCGAGCATTTCGACCGATTTGATTTCATTCGATTTCCATCGGGCACCGCGAATCGCGTGTCCGTTATTCCGCTACGGATCTCGATTACGTCGATTCGATTTTATTTCGTTTTTACGACCACCACCGAAACCGTTGGCTTTAATCGGTATCGTTAAATTCGAAGGAAAAGAAGAAGAAGAAGAGGAACGCGGACCGCGTTGGATCGTACTTGAATAATTGCTCGCAAAACGTATCCGAACGTTTGAAAATCATTACGCAACGAAGAAGAAGAGCGTGAACCATGATTTCGTCCATGTACTCGGAATCGATGTTATTCGTACCAGTTATTTTGAATATTCTCGCGAAATTGAGATTAGACGTTATTTCGTTCATCGTTTACTCCAACTGGCAAGTTTCATTTTTATTGTTAATACCGTGTCTAACGTTCCTGCGGGAATAATTTTATTACGTTTACTTTAATTAATACGAAATTATCTGGAACGTGTACACGTGATATTAACCGTGCAATAAATTACGATATCGGTGAAATAAAATCGGAGAAAAAAAATGGAAATATTCTTTCGTGTAATTCGAAATTAAATTGTTCCCGTTCGTATCGGTGAATTGCACTGTTTGCTCGTTTAATGCCGAGAGCCTCTTAAATTAAATGCTCGGAGAACTCTCGCGCTAATAAACGATATTTAACATTCATCGCGCATAATACGATACAGACGAAAGAATCACAGAATTCGGAGTAACGTGTTCGCCGGGATTTCCGCGAAATAAAATTCAACGAACGATCACCGTTTAGAAAATACGATTAAACCGTACGTTCGATGTCTTTAAAGGCAACGACTAACTGTTAAAATTACGAATAAATATAACGAAATTTCCCAATGCCGATAATCTCGCGAATTGATGAATATCGAGGGTAAATGTTCGTTTCAATTTCTGTTCGTTTCGAACGAAATGATTCGTTCGTGGCGAAAAATGGTCGGTTCTGGTAGTCGGGGTCGCCGCGAGCCATCGATTAAAGAAATAAATAAATTCCAATACGGTAACAAGCGGGACGATCGTTTCTCGAGTGCCAATGGAGTATTCGAACGTCGATCCGAGCGACTGTACGATTGTTCTGGAACGTTACACCGTACTTTAATGCGTCTCGGCGGTAAAAGGTTACACAAAATAGCAGACGATGAACCTTTCCTGTACCTTCGACGGTCTATTCCTTACAAAACCGTCCCCGGTTGTATAGCTCGAACAGCAGGTTCCCTCATTAATGAAGGCTTAATTAGCGTGCTTCGCCTTTTTATCCGAACGATAGTCGCTTCCGGTTCCGCTTCCTTGGTCTTCCGCATCGAGTAAACGAGCGAAGTCGAATCGCTTGGCTATCGTTGCCTCGAGAGCATTATCCTACCGTGATCATGATAAGAACCATCGAATCGATACGACCACCTTAACCGGGTACGATGCTTATTTTATACGATACGCTCGAGTCTGTGGAACTCGTACAATCGCGTAAATATTTGCAGCCGTTTTTTAAGAAAAAAAATCTGAGGAATATTATCACCCTTGTTCGTTTATCAAGAGACTGAATGAATTGAATTTTTTGACAAGAAAAGGACAAACTTCGTCCGATTATAATTCGTCCTTCAAAGGTGGAATTAATAATAATAATGTGTGCAGACTTTTCAGAATTGTGAAACGAGATTTTTATACCGAACGCCTTTCCCAACGATTCTCCGGTGCGTTTAAACATCTTTTATTTCGTCGATTCGCTATGGTTGCGTGAAAACGCTCGAAATCGTTCGAGCGAGCGGTTTAACACCTAATTACTGTTGAAAAATATTTTATTCGTTCGAGGTGTACGCCCGTGATGCTCTTGAAAAATTGATTCTCGGTTTCGACCACTCTTTTCGAGAGTTAATTTTTATTCTTAAGAATGTTTCAATTCGAAGAAGGACGACTTTTCTATTGCGTAGGTACAAATCTGTTTGGTTCGATTAACGTTAGTTTTTTAATCGAATTTACAAAACGGTGAATATATTACGATGAAGGCAAGGTTAATGGAATGTTGTGAGAATTCTTCGCGTTGTATTTTTAGATTGTTTCTAAACAGGGTCAAAATGCTCGAAAGGAAATGCTCGGGACGACTTCGATTCGTAACAATTGTTTCCAATCGTCTTCGAAGCTTTTGTTTCGATAGATTTGTATTTTACCTTGATCCCTTTCGTATTATTTGCACTCGTTAAAATCGTAAACATCGCAACAGATTGCGCGCAATTTTAAATTCCCTTTCTGATTCATAAACGAATGAAATTAACACTCGTAAGATTATACTTGATTCCATTACGTACAATTATACAGAGTTACTATATTTTTTTTCTTCTTTTTTTTACACCGAATTTGAAATCCTGACCGACGAAATCTGATCACGGTTTCAAGTTTCTGTCTCACGTATTTTCATCGACCGATAAAAGTTTCCGAGGAAGAAATACCCGTGGCCTTTTGTTTCGTCGAAATCAACACTGAGTTCGTGAAAACTAGGTCCACGTCTAGAAGGAGCTTAAAGTCAATCTTTTTTTATTTTTACTTTCTTTCAGCTTTCTTTCGTTTTGCTTAAGAAAGCCGGTTCTCTTGAGTCTACTGATAACAGAAGTTCCATTAGCGGATCCATCTTCACTTTGGCAAAACATTCCCTGAAATCTCTCCGCACCTTTATCCGAATAACAAAGTCATTCCCTTTGAATCTCGCGTACAAAGTACGGACTGTGTCTGAACATTTAGAGGATTATTAAAAGTACAAAAGACCTCTGTCGCTCTAATCCTAGGAAACCTATTGGGGTTTCGCTTCAACGAAGAAGAAAGTGAGCTCTTGATTACGAAACAACGTGAAACGCGACTGGTCTACATCTACCAAAATTATCCACTATGCAGAATCGTGATTAAAGAAGAACTCGATGAACGATTTGTTTGTTTCTTAAAGAGAGGGTTCACTGTCTATTCTTTAACGCGTTAATTGACACTATGGTCACTGGTGACCGACTTGGTTCAATCTTACAATACCTCTTTAAATACTTCGAACGAAGTCCAATTATTTACAAACTCTCGAACAACTTTACTATTATTAGATAAATATCGTAACGTAACAAGAATACCATTGAACTACAATATTTTCCATTTGGTACACTAATTTGAAAAAATCCAATTTTGACGATAGATTCTTTCTTAAGAACACATCACTTTTTTAACAGTAGATTCTTATCGGTAGAATCGTACAGATTTCTCCGTTTGATAAAATACTTAATCCGCGCTTTTCCTTCCATTCGACGAGAAACGAAGTATTCGTGGAATATTTTTTGTTCTCGTTAGCTAGCCGCACAA
Organism: Ptiloglossa arizonensis; assembly: GCF_051014685.1. NCBI lineage: Eukaryota > Metazoa > Arthropoda > Insecta > Hymenoptera > Colletidae > Ptiloglossa > Ptiloglossa arizonensis. The sequence continues at coordinate 13,767,816 of NC_135055.1, forward strand.
TTTTCATAAAATATTTCCCACCCTCGATATTCATGGAACATTTCCCTTCCTCCGTCTCTACGGTGTCTGCGTAATTTTGCACAATTTACCACGTTCAATATTCATGAATATTCCGAGCATTCGCCAAGCGTTCGCGCGAAACTGAAAAATACTAACGCATCGTCGATCAAAGTTCAAGAAAACTTCGAGACACCGTGGTACCGCGTAACCCGTGTCGTTGAAGAACGTTCGATTAACGATCCGATGAAACGGTACGAATGGTGCTTAAAAAAAAAAGAAAAAAATAAAATCTCGAAACACCGCTGCAGTTTAAACGCGAAGAAAGGAATAAGTGATTAGCTCGCTAATGGATGCGACGAGAAATCACGTGGATACCTACTATATTACAGAACTCTTTTCACGCCGAGCTGACAGTCTGGTAATTTATCCCGTATCTGCGCGTATACGGGCAGACAAGGTGAACGCAGCAGGTGTGGAGACTCTATGGGGATGGACAGTTCGATGGAACGACCTAAAATCATGCAGGTACCTACAGTGTTACTCAGGCTCGGTGTTCTCGGATGCGTGAAAAAAAAACTGTTTCCTTCCGTGTACGAAATAAAAAAAAAAAATAATAAAAGAATTGAAGGACACGAAGTGTCGGAAACATCGTAGAGTTGATTTAGAAAAATGTGAAAATGATAAAAGTGAGGAACGATTACGATAAATCTTACGTTCGAGTGTTTAAATTTGAAGAGATTTCGACATAGATAGAATCTTGAGAATTGTGGAGTATTTTAGGAACAATGTAGAGTCGGTACAGAAACGTTTAAAAATAATAAAAGTGAGGAATGACTACGATGAATCTTTGTACGATAAGTCTCGAAATACGAAGAGATTTCCACATTAGATAAAATCTTGAGAATTGTGGAGTATTTTAGGAACAATGTAGAGTTGGTGCAGATACGTTTAAAAATAATAAAAGTGAGAAATGACTACGATAAATCTTTGCTCAAGTCTCGAAATCCGAAGAGATTTCGACATGGATACTTAGACAAAGATAAAATATTGAAAGTTGCGGAGTATCTTAAAAATTACACGATGACTGTGGTAAATCTTTGCTTAAGTTTCCTCGTGTTTAAATCCAAAGGAAGGTATACAGAAGCTTAACATTAAGGTATCTGCAGTCGTATCCTCTAATCACTTGAATTTAATGTGTGTTCTGTGTTCTGTGTATTGTGTTACAAAATATTGAAAATTATGAAACACTTTACAAATAATGTAGAGTTGGTAGAAAAAACTATGAACAAGCCACTGAAACAAACACTGATCACTGAAATATCAATATAGAGATTTAGAGATAAAAGAACTAGTCACAAAAGTAACTATAGGACCACCTAAGTACAGTATCCTCTATTTACTGTATTCGTCGAACACTGAGTCTCATAGAGAACTTCAAGAACAACGTAGAATGGTCACAGACGATTTTAAAAATTGTTCTAAAATCTAATTCACGAATAGCATAGGTTTAAACATAGGTAAACTTGATTTATGTACATAAAGTACTGCCCACGCTTGGTATCCTCTAAAATGCGAGATAATCTTCTTCTTTATACCGTATGCACTTGTTAAGTATCGTGAATTATGGAATACCTCGTAAAGAACGTAAAATTAGTACAGGAAACTTGAAACAAAAATAATAGTAAAAAAAAAAACAATAAAAACAAAGGAAAAACACATTCGTGAGCAGAGCGAGGAACACGGATTACAACGAAATCCAAGTTTGATGTCCAGTAGACCTCGAAACAACTTTATCGATCGTTCGTTAAATATAGAATTAACGAAAGGAAATTTGTAACACGCAAAAATTGATTTACGAACGACAGAAGGGAGTACGTAAGCTTGCCGAGCAAGGGTAATAAAAACATTTTACGATCGAGTCCTTCCTCTTATTTTTCGAACACTTTTACTACTCGTATCTTGTATTTCTCGTCCTCTCGCTCGTCGTTCTATTTGTACGTCGCAAATTGCGTGATTTGCTGCTTGTTCCACTCGTCGTTTCGACCCCTTATTACAAAAGGAACACCGTCGGCTGTAATTCCAAGCATGATTATTGCAACTTGCGGTTCAGGATGCAAAACAGCGAAACGATGGAAATCGCAGCGGCGGGTAAAATTAATGCAATTTGCAGCAGTAAAACTTCCCTCGGACCGTACAAAAAATCCTATTTTAAAAAGCGCGCGTCGTCTGTCGTTTACGCGTTTCAAATTGCTCCATCATCGGGCCGTGTTCACTTTTAAACAGACGCCGTGGAACAATTTCATCGCGATACCCGTTCAAGCAACGATTATTCATTCTCGTGCAATTTCATTTCAACGATTCCGTACGGCTCTCAACGAAATCGAGCACTTTGTAGAAATTAAAGGAAAACTGTTGATTAATATCAGCGAGCAACGTGCACGGGCAACGGTAAATTAATTACAAGAAAGTATATTTACCCGTGGATTGAATTACCCGCTATCGGAGGATTTCTTAGAGAAATTAAGATCGCAGAAAGCACCACCATAAATTGTGGAAACCGATCGTTTCGTTTACTCGGGGGTAAATGGTATTACTTTTCCGTGACTGTGCATCCCGGAGACTCGTCGAGCAATTTCGAAACGATTTAGAAGTGTTCCGATAGATGTTCCTTCGTTATTATTTCCACGAATATTTCGTCACAGTTACTTTCTTCTTGTTCCTTTTTATTCCATTTATTTTGTCATTTCCGACTCGTCTCGACTCTCGAGTACTTCGTAATCTCCCTCTCGATTCCTTTTGTTTCGAGACAGAGGAAATGGTTCGAAAAATTATACACGATTCAAGGTGACCTCGACGAACACCGTACTTGTCGAGCACTGTACCCAGCCACCATGCAAAACGCGCGAGCACGTAATCTGTACGGGTACGACCACCGCTACGGGGACATTGTACCCAAAGCGTTTGAAAATTTGATATCCTCGCGTCGTTCCATCTTACCGTATAGGCGTCCGAGAATTTTCACGTGCTTTCTTAGTTATTGATCCGCAGTCCGGGGAAAATTCTTCGCCGACGAAATTAGCCATAATGTCCACGAAAATGTATTTAAATGCGCGGTAAGTGACCCCATTACGGAGCAGGGAGAACACAATCGTTCAGAAACGAGTATTTTTTTTTTTATGGACTCGTTGAGAGAAATTTGTCTCTGAGAATGTGTAAACAAAATTTACTAATATGTACTTAATGTACGACGGTGCTGTAGTACCGATTAATATTAGTCAGTCAATGTATAAATGAATAATGAAGGAATTATACTCTACGGGTATAATTCTATGGGAAAGACACCAAAGTTCTCTTAATAGGTACTGGAGTAGTTTATAAAAATATTATTATGGAGTATAACAGCCTGTGTTTGTTAACACATACGTGTGTTTAAATTTTGTATTCTCTTTTTACGAGTTGGTTTAATTTTGATCAAGATTGGCCCATGAGTAACGGTGTTTATCTTTTGTTGTTTCTTTACTTTTGCGATAAACAGAATGAATAAGAACTGCTATCTGAAATATTTCGTTATCTGTTGATTGATTCAATCAGAAAACGATTCACGCGAAATACGTTGCATTCGATAAGACCTATTTAACGAGTACCTTTCAATTCGTTTATGTGTAATATTTTCAGAGACATCAAAATGACCATGAGTTTTTTAAACGACACCTACCTCATATTTTTTTACGGTCGACTCAAGATCACCGTAATACCGGTCATTAAATTCCTCTTTCTATAAACTACAACGCAGCACTAGAAAAAAGTATGCAGCGTCGTTGAAAAAACTCAAGATCACCTTGATATCTCCGAAGAGATAAGATATAGAGAATTAAAATTCCTTCCATAGGCCCCCTCGAATGCAACGTATCTCGTGTAAAACATTCTTTAAAACGATCTCGAAGAGAATTAAATTTTACCCAAAAAGGTTACAAAACTCTATCCCTTTCAATCAAGAAAAAATTAAATGAAAATTTCCTCATAGAGTACATTCCTCTCTGTATACTCTCCAATGTCTAGACGAACATTAATATTACCAAAAACAATAATTCCAGTGTCCGGATGTATTAAAAACGTTACATTTCATCGACACAAATCGTGAAATCCAATTTCTTTTAGAACAGTTAACGAGTATAAAAAACAAAATCGTCCGTCGTTTAATCGTTTCACACGGAGCGATAACTCCGATCGTTTCTCGATGAAAAAGAAAGGGGTGGAGTGGGGAGAAACGTTTGTTCAAAAGGAGGGTTCATTCCGTGTAAAGATTCGAGCGCCCGTGTAAACGCTCGAAACAGATTTTCCGGTGACGCGTCGTTACAACGAACGCGTTGCGTCGCCGCCAATCAGTCCCCGTCGGTTCGGAACGTTAATTGTCCCGGACTTCGTTAAACAGGACGTCAAAGTAGTAATTGGCGATCGACCTTGCGACGAATTTCCGTGAATTAAGGCGTTACGCGATTAATTGGATTCCACGGTTTCGCCCTGCGCCTCTCCCCACCACTGACGCTTTTACGGTTCGTGTTTTCCGTTGCGCGCATGCGTACGCGCACGCGCAGACCGCTGCCGGGGAACGCGTCCCGGTCGTGGTCGTCCCGTGTCCAATCTACGCGACTGCGAATTCAAACCGTGCGATATAATTGGTCCCGGCAGCCGTTCCAAGGGAAAACGACTAATTGCATTAACGAAACGCTTCTCAGTTCGTTAGGCTAACGACGTTTCCGCGAGCCGCCGGGAGATGATGCCGCGAGATTATGAAACACGTTGGCCCCGGGATTATTATGACATCGCCGATGCCTACGAAAGAAACACGAGTGAACGTGCGCTGCAACCCGACCGAGTGTGCACCGGTGCATTGCAACCGGATCGGCGGTATATAAATTATCGGTGTTTCCTAACCCAGCGTACTCTAATCGTCGGATAGAACCCGATCTTTCAGAGGGCGCTCGCGTAAGTACGCCGCCGTGAGAATCGGATGAAAACGGTTTCACCGCCAATTGAAATGTCCCCCCATTAGCATTTAAATTGTGGAAGTTACGGGATAGGTGGGATGGCGGTGGGGGGCCACGTAGGTTACGGAATTGGTTTAAACCGGCCGAGAAAGTGGAAAACGAGTTCCTACGTCGCTGAAAACAATTAAACGAGGTGTTGTGTTTAGATAATGCACCGAGTAACGGGGTACTGATAAACGAACGATACAGAGAAATGGGAAATTTTGCGTTTACAACGCGTCTTGGGGAAATGGGGTACGAGCTTGGAAAGACGAGGAAAAATACTATTTGAGAGAAGTAGATCGTTTTGGATATTTTTATGAAGAAAAACAAATGGAAAAGAGTTTCTACGGGGTTGTAAATAATTAGTATGTCTCTTGTTTGGAGAGTACACCGAGATACGGGGTACTCTCCGTATTCTGATGAACGAACGATATAGAGAAATGGGAAATGCTGGGTTTACAGGGTGTTTCGAGAAAGTGGGACAAGTTGCGGGTGCGGAACGCCGAGGAAAAGCTTGTTACGAGGAAATTAGGTAGTTTTGGATACTTGTATGAAAAAAAAAGTTGAAACGAGTTTCTACGTCGCTGAAAACAATTGTACTTATAAGTGGAGTCATTGGTGGCCCATTACTCTTTCCTGTGGATAGCGACGAGTAGCCTTAAGTGACGTTAATAGTTGCACGGCGTAAAAAGGGAACAATGAATTTTTCTGAAAACATTTTATTCGTAATTGTACGAAAGAATGCGAAACGAATGAGAAGTTCAACGTAGTCGTGTTGATATAGAAAATAGCATTGATGTAATGAAAATAAATGATCGAAACAATATAGAGAAGAAATGAACGAGATACAGATGAAACTTTAATCAACTATTTTAACCATTTCGAGTGACGAAGGAATAAAAAAAAAAATGCACGCGCGAAGTTTACGCGGTAATGGGCTAATCAAATACCCCTATACAAAATAGTGTATTCGGTATACAACGCGTCGTATAAATTGCAAAAGTATTTAATACTTCACATCGTGATCGAATGCAGAATAAAAATGAATGTCGCGTTATCACCACAGAATACAAAATGTCAGGCCATTCGTCGCTTGTTCCGACCATTCGATGCACGTATCTGGTATTTTACATGTATTCCAATTGCAAAATCATTCGAATGGCCCAATTCAAGGACACGAGACATCACTGTTAATATCGCAACCGTTGATCTACAGGGTGGACCAGCTAACTCAACCAACACAATTTTGTTGGTATTCTATCTGATTTTTTGTACGTATTCTTTTTTTTCGTACAAGTTTTCAAGGTCACCCTCAACCTTGAATATATACATAACCCTATAATTGTGTTCGTTGATGAGCCAGCAGGTATCGAAAGGAATCCAACTAGCTAAAAAATAAATATTTCTTTGTACATGGTACAGTATTTTTAAGTAAAATTAACGAAGTTGAAAATGACCTTAAAAACTTACACAGGAAAAGATACCTACAAAAATCAGATACCATCACCTTCAACGTCCTTCGAAATTGTATCATACGTAATGAAAGAAATTTTCATTTGTCCATTGATTAGGGAAAAAATTGATTTCGTCGAGTTAAATACTCTACCTTGCACATATCCAATGCTTTGAAACTTCTTGTTACAAATTGTGCAAAACAAAAAAAGAAAACGCAAGAAACCTGATACAACTCTTCTTAAATAAATAAACAACGAAATATGTATCCATCGATCGTAAGAACGAACCCAAAGTGAAACAAATGAAATTAGTCCAAGGAGAATGTCTACTCTGTATAGGTCCCGTGCTTCGAAAACACTTGTGGAAAGTTACAATACGAGAAAGCAGACACGACTCTTCCTAAATTGTTTACAATGAACGGAGACCATTTAAACGAAATATGTATCCATCGATTGTAATAACAAACCGAGAGTCTACGATTCTCTGCGTGAATGCCAGCTGCAGTACCATCGCGATCGTTGCGTATCCACCTTGCTTTCGTCCATGTTGTGTCTACGTTTTTCGTCCCCGCTTGTTCTTCGTGGTGTTGGTACCCGTTTCACGAGCATGTCTTGCGGGCTTCTCAATGGTGGAGGTGCCAGATATCGACCTGCCCACTGTCTAGACTAGACCTTAGCCAAGCTGTGTTACCAGTGACAGTACCGTTACGAGAGTCTCGTTCTTTCGTTCCCGATACGCGGAGACGTCGCGAGAACACGTCGATCGTGAACCATCGTCGATCGTTTTTGCGATACGCGATCGCCGCTCGATCACCTCGTTCCAGAAACGTACTCGATCAACGCGTGAAAAAGAGGAGTTCGCTACTCGGTCACGAGACACAGAATTTGGACACTTGCGATTGGAAGAATTACGTGAACGTCTCTTCGAACGTCCAATTCCAATGAAATTTCGTTCACGGTCGAAAAATCACGGGGAATAAATTTCCTGGCAAATGCGAGCAGTAATGAATCGAGTGACAATGAGATTCGATGGAAATGTACTACGAGTAGTTGGAAAAATTACCTACGAGAGAGAAATTCGTATTTTCGACTATAGATTGCATTTCTGCGATAGTAATTAGTTAATTTGCACTAGACGATGGTGAAATAATTTTTTTTGAAAAAATGCGAGCGATAATAAATCGAGTGACAATGAGATTCGATGGAAATGTACTACGAGTAGTTGGAAAAATTACCTACGAGAGAGAAATTCGTCTTTTCGATCATAAATTGTATTTTCACGATAGTAATTAGTTAATTTGCACTAGTCGATGGTAAAATAATCTTTCTTGAAAAAATTATGAGCAAGATTGAATCTTGTGACAATGAGATTCGATGGAAATGTACTATGGGCAGGTGTAAAAATTACTTCTGATGATCTACCAAAAATTGTAATTACTAAATTTACATTCCATCCAGAGACATTCTTTTCAATCGAGTAGAATATCTCGGAAACGAAAGAAGAATTTATCTTAGGTTACAGAGATTATTTTTGAAAGTTGATACACCAGTTTCAATCACGTTCACTGAGATTTTTCGATACACTAACAAAACACTCGTGAAACCGAGCAGACATTACACATATCCTTTTTGCGCAAACTTATTATATTTTCAATAAAACAGGCCAGTGTAAATTAAAAAAAAATATATATATATATAATGTTCACTGTGTACGGGCAGGAAATGACTAATGGAACTGATCACGGAAGTGATCGATGTTGAAATGGGTATTGCACAAAAAATACAATTAAAATGGCGTAAACGGCACCTATATCGACGAGTTTCCAGTGAATGGAGACATAAAATTACTATCTCGAAGGACACAAATAATACTTGCAAGAGTGCACTCGTTACAGTCACCAAAATATTTGTACTCACGTAACTGCCATTGAATAACACAGTCCGATATTCCACTTACCTAAAACAGAAACAATTAAAGAATTATTACGTGAATAGATATTAATACAGGAGAGCGCGAATAATAAAATTCTCCAATCAATTGAAATGATCAGCACGGTTATTTTAATCACGGTAATTGCTTTTAAAATGCAAAACGAATTATTCTCGGCAGTTACAATTCACCCTCGATAATTCGTTTTCGATGAAAAAATAACGGTTTTGCGCCCACGCGAATACGACCGAATAATCGTCAAATTGAACGAATTTTATTCAATTATGCATATACTGGTATTAAAGCTCAGCTACGGTCAGATGAACGTTCTCCGCGAATTTGCCGCGTAATTTGCTTCCCACTTTCAATATAACGAACCTGTCGATACCAGGACCGCGAAACAACCATGAAGGAAAACTAGGTGAAAGAGAAATCGCGAAACGGTTCGTCCAATGGATCCAATCGAGTGCTCCACGAATTTCAGAAACTTCGCGATTTCGGCCGAGAAAAAGAAAAACGCGTTTCATTTTTCTTTTTTTTTTCTCTTTTTTTTTTCTCAATATTATTTCGTGTAAAATCGAACGGCCGTGAAAATCCAAAGAACGAGAAGCGATCGACGTATTGTTCGAGCGTGGAATTTCCATCTCATTTATTTGCACTCGGTGTTGCACGGGCGTGTCGATAACAGCGGCGCGAAACAACTCGAAAGTTTGCTCGCAGAGTAAGAAATAAAAAAAAAAAAAAATAATAAAATAAAATATTTCACGTTACGAGATATCCGTTTTTGCGCGGAACAGAGTATCTCGATATCGTTCGCGAAAAACTTTTTCGAAAAAGGAAAAAAAAAAATATAGGGAAGGGGGGCGGCGAATGCGAAATACCGCCTACATTTCAAACGCGTGGAACCCAGGAAAGAGGAAACGTGGAATACAGAAATTGTAAGAGAGTGTGCAAATTAATGAACAAAATTCCATCCATTTTTATGAAAAGAGTGTATTCGTAAAATTGCATCTGAAACGTGTAAAGCGTATCGAGCATACTTGCACGGTTCCATCTGGAAGATTGAATTACTTTTTGGATCTATTTTACACGGTACGAGAGCAAAAACGATGTTATTTGCTTCGCTTGAATTTATTTACGAAATATTTGTAGAGAAATATACTTTGAAAGATATATAATGGGATTATGTTTCGTACTTGTCATTTTAACGAGACAGTTTTTATAGCGTTGTTAGGAAGGGGATTACTCGAACTAATTGGGAAAGATGATGGATAAACGTAACGATTGCATTTTTATGCAAAGATTGCTCATTGCGGACTGGAACTGAACGAATTTTGAACGATAACATAACGATATACTGCTTGCAAAAAGAATAAATCACTGTACTCAATATACTCATTAAGTACAATACTGTTGAGATCCCATGTTGTCCCAAGCCCATGTTGATCGTACCAAGTATTAAATGAGTACTATACGTCCTCTTTTCAACATCTCCTATTATCCACCCTACAACGAAGTATCTTCGAGGAGTCGAAGGAACGCGAACAATCTTAAATATACTTCACCAAAGATACCTACGACACCCCCGAGTTGTCCAACTTCTGCGACCAACGTTCTGTCGCACCTTTACAGGAAAACACCCCAACCAATCATCGAGAACAACCCTCACGGAAGGTGAAAAGAAATCCGATCGATAAGCCACGTACGAAAAGACGCTTTTCATCGAAGGAAGTTAATAAGCCTGCCTCTGACCTTCTCGGGGCAAAATACTAGCCGACCGTGAAGCATCCACGGGAGGATTTTCCACTGGAAGACCGGATATAACGACGTATTACGACCTACGCAGGACGTTATATATTGTCCCGAAGGGTATACGAGCACACCCAGGGTAGAGGGAAGGGTGATTCCTGCGGGATGCAGATGGCGAGCACGTGCCCTGCCTTGGTTATTAGGACTTATATTAGGAAACGTTTTCGTCTAGATTTTTCCTCGCCCCCTCGAAGAAAATGGCCCACCTAGCCGTCTATGAGAAAGCGGGACGGTTTTTATCGCGCATTTTTCTTCGCTCGCCAGATAATAGGATCGAAAGATAAGTGTACTCAAAGTCAGCCCGGCGAGCCCTCGTGACGAGAATTAAAAGAAGAAAGGGGAGACCGGGCACACCATTAAGGTGTATCTTGACAGTCTACGCACGTTCCTACTGTTGGGAGCAGAAGAGAAGGGTCCTGGAAGGTATGCGGATGCCATTGGTCGGAAGTTTTTCACTCCGCCTTCGTAACGCATATGCGTGAACGAGACGAGTGCCATCTACCGGAGGGTGATGAATTTAGACTCGTGGTGCTACAGTGTTCCTCGAGATGTCACGACTTTCCATTACAACAACGCACTCGTGCGTGTTGACACGATTTTCCACGAGAAAACGTATTCGTGTACGTTGTCACGATTTTCTCTGAAATACTGTCACGATTCTCCCTGAAACACTGTCACGATTCTTTCTGAAATACTGTCACGATTCCCCCTGAAATACTGTCACGATTTTCCTTGAAATATTGTTACGATTTTCCCTGAGATGTTCTCACAATTTTCTCCCTGAGAAATTATAAAGCAGTTTACTCTCGATTCAGATATACATGTAGGTCAACGTAGAGATAAGATTTCTTTCTTAAGAAATTATCACGGTTTTGTAAATAATGAGGGACCTTTTCGTGTAAAATGTAAACAGCTGGAAACACGCTCAAGATTGTTTCAATGTTTTAATAATTCTACCTCTACGACTGATAATATTTGATATTTGAATACGAATATGAATTTTGTAGAGATACAGCTCAAAGCTTTCAGCTTCGTGAAAACGAAGCGTGCATCACGAACGACAAACTTGAGATTAATTTAGATCAGTAGACTCTCATTGAAATTGTAATATATTCAAAATCGGGCACATCGAGTATAGCTAAAACAAAGGAGGAATAAAATTTCTAGACATTAATTGTAAGAGAAAGTAATAAGTAATAAGCAACACGGTAGTGAAACTGAAGCCGGAGAAACGGAAGGCAGTGGAACTCATGAAAGTTGAGTAGCTGTTAACTTTCCTTGATCTTATACCTTGGACGATCGACGATAGAAAAACTGAACACCATAAATTTGAAATATCTTCACCTTTTGTAAAACTTAAATAAGATCTAAAACGATTACACCAGGCTAACGCGGTGAAAAATAAGGTAACATTAGGAAATTTCTTTCGACGTCAGTAAAATAAAAATCCACAAAATTCTATACAAAAGTTTTCATTTCCATAAAAGTTACTGGTGACTGACGAAAAAGATACGTAAACAGAGATGTCGAAAAAAATGGTCAAAAGTTAACTTTCGGTCGCGGTGTAAAAATCGATAGAGGAAATATAATAAAAAAAAAACAATAATATCGAGAAATATATCTGAGCGTCCAATAAATTGGAAGCTGTGCGAGCAACGCGTCTCCCGGTTCGTTCGTCGGACGCATTGAATTTTGAAATTGAGAGACTTCGAGGGGGTCTGGAGTAGTCACGAAACACACGGTGGAACACTATACGCGGGTCCAAGAATGTTTTTTTCTTTTTGTTTTTTCTTTTATTGGGAGAACGGAAGGCGAAAGCGACATCGTGAAAAGCGGCTTTGTGAGTCCGTCCCGGCGCGAGGGTTCCGAGTTTTCTAAAGGCACTCGACGAGCACTCGATGCTGGCATGACTACACCAAGGAGCGCCTCGTTCGAAGATAAGCCGTGCACCTCTTTTCTTTTTCATATCGAGCTTCGCTACGCTTTTTTCTTAATTGAAAGGAAATTTTCCATCGAATATATAAATTGCACCGTAAAGAGACGAACGCCAGGTTAATACGATTTTCCAGGACAGGGGGCATCGTATCGAGAATCTTCGAAAACGTGTAAAAATATTTGAGAAAATTTGCGCGCAGGTCACGTGCTGACGCCTATGGTCGCGTTTGTGAATTACGTAACCCACGAGACGCAGAATTCTTCTTTATCGTTGTTGGGTAACCGTTTTTATACCGACTGTAGATTATATTCCTGTCTCCCTTACCGACTGGTAATTTCGGTTCGTAGGAGACTCGAACGGTAAAGTAGAATCACCACGAAACTCCGAAGGTACGACATTATCGATGGAAAACAATGTGGAAAATTTTCATCCCGAAGATCGTACCGTGTATGCAGTGGCAATATTGATAAATTAAATATTGCGCAAATTGCTGGGGTTTCTCGATATTTATTACGAAAAAGAATTCTCATTAACCTGTTCAAGAACGAATTCTATTGCTCGAAACCAATAAACATTGAAACGGTGTAACCGTCATTGTAGAATCTATGAAATCCTAATTGCTCAGAATCGTTGAACAAAATAGAGAGCTCGAAGTTCCGTAAATTGCAAAAATTTTACCGACGTACCAACGATTAAAAATCTCATTTACGAAACTTTGAATAAAATTAGAGGTTTGAAGTTCTATAAATCATAAAAAAATTGTATCCAGAACATTTGAATTTATTCGAGAGCGTAATGTTAACCGCCTAGGCAAACAAACCGAGCAATCGACTGCCCTTGCTCAACTACCTTGTTCGATATAACATTTATTCAATATAACACAATTGATATGTTATCCGATGATTACGTTATTTCTATATTTTCGCTGAAGAAAAAGTGGTGTAATGTATAATTACGGGAAGAAAATTTGTTTCTCTCGTCTTCGTTTCAAGAAACACGCGCAACAGCAACGAGCGAAGAATCATCGCCGGCGAGTGGAAGCGTACGATGACGCGAGTACGCTTCGATCGTTAGGAGAGCTCAATGTCGGGACAACAGGGAGGAGAATTTCGAGACAAACGTGACCACACTTGACCGAGTGAGTCACTCGATCATATTTCTATCGGATACGGAGCCACGAAGTGGTTTCTCAAATCGATTTCGATCGTCATTTCCGGGGGGTAGGGCGAGGCGCGGCGGGTGAAATCGGAAAGAGACGAACCGAGGCCCCCCTTCGCGGCGACTAGTTCCAGTTCAAGTTCCAGTTCCAGTTTCAGTTTCACCGTTGGGTGTCCAAGGCTGACATTCCAAGCCCGATATACACCTCTCGAACGAGGAAACCTCGCCGAGTTAGATTACAAACCGAGTTTGCGTGCAAAACACGATCCCTGGTTGCACGCCGATCCTACGCCGGAGGACAAAACAAAGGAGCACCGGGTATCATTGAATTTCGAGTTTCAGGGATACAATCCCATTGTCGAGAATTCGTTAAAGGCTCCGGGGTACCAGAACCGCTACCGGCGATGGAACCTCTGCGCTCTTGCTGCTAACTTTTCGAGCGAATCAAGAACGCAGAGATTCCGAATCGTCGATGAAATTGAAACGGATTCGTAAGCTCGAACGTTTGGAAAATTTGAAATTTTCTTTCTTTGAGTTACGAATATTTCGTAAATCTGGAGAATATTTTGCAAATCTGGAGTATGTATTTTGTTAAGCTTTGAAATTTTCGTAAGTCTGGAGTATTTATTATGAAGGTATTGAATATTTTGTAAATTTGGAGTATATATTTTGTAAATGTGTATGTGTTTTGTAAGTCTGGAGTATTTATTTTGAAGGTATTGAATATTTTGTAGATCTGGAGTACGTATTTTGGGAGTTTTGAATATTTTGAAAATCTGGAGTATTTCGAAGGCTTTGAATATTTTGAAAATTTTGAACTTTTTACAGGTTTTGAATTTTTTAAAAATTCGGAATATTTTAAGTTCCGAGTGTACTATAGTTTGTAAGTCTCGAATATGCAAAAAGCACCGACGATCTTGAACAAATTTTAACTTTTGACCAGCACGATACTGCTTCGACGCTGCCATTACTATATCGAAGAATTCGCTCGTCTTACACGAACAGATCGAAAGACAATATTGTCGATAAATTCTTGTCATTACATTCTCCATAAATGTTTCTTACTTTTCTCTGCGTCAAAAATTCAAGACTACAATTTACGTACCATACGCACACTGCATTGCATACATACTACTATGACAATTTTATCCTAAAACGTATCGTTTCATCTACCATTAGAACGAATATTTGAGAAATAATTTTCGAGAATATTCAAGAAACAACATTCCAAAATTCCTCCAAATTGAACACAACTTTCCTTCGTGATTCTCCGTGTCCGATTTTTCACATTTACATTCCTTTCTCCGAAATATACATACATACATTGTTACGATTTAATTTTCCTGACGCGCTATCAATCGTTTCATTATCCAAAATCTATAACATAAAATTCTATTGCGTTAAATACCTCGTCGCGATTTAATTATCTCAACCAGGTACCGATCTCTGCGTCGTAAAAAATCGGAAGGTGTTTGCAATGCCCGGTTTCAAGATCCCCGAGCGCGGAGCTTGAATTTTCACACGGCGTGGTGCGCGCGAGCGCGATGGATCGCGCCAGATAAGAACGCGTCGAAGATTCCGCGGTGTCAATGTTAACAGCACTTCGAACCACAAGCATCGCGGTCCGATTCCAGCGATCCTGTTTGCGGTAAATGCCGTTGCAGCGAGCCCGAAGTTGTTGCCGGCGAGATATGCAGCAGGCCAGCAAACGCAATAAGTCGCCAGCTACTTTCTAGCCCGCGGCCTCCTGCCACGGAACACGACTCGTTCTTCCACAGTCGCTCGCGAGCACACCTCGAACGCCGAGGAAACTTTCCTCTGCAGGTACACGTTACGAACGATCGTGTGCACTGTCCTGCATGCACCGTGCACCGTGCACCGTGCACCGTGCGCCGTGCACCGTGCGCCACGATTCATCGACAGCCGCTCGCGCGATCCCAACAGAGACGGCTGAGACTTCTTTTATTTTTTTATTTATTTATTTTTTTTCTTTCTTTAACGCAACAAGGAATTCATAGCGATGGATTCTTCGAATCGTCAATCACGTTCGATCGGTTCGTTATCGAGTCTGCGAGTGTCGGATCGATCGTAAATGAGAATTTGCGACGAGTTAATTGAACGGGTACTGTTTATTATTTTTAGCGTTCTTATTGCATCGTTTGCGACAATACACGTGTCGATGTAAATATATGAAAATACCGGTGGCGTTGTTTACGAAGGAAACGTGATGCACGGTGACGTTACACATTTTATTTTACTTTTTATAGATCGTGGCTCGAAATTCGTGGAACGATCGGGTACGGTGCGATTCCTCCGTGGTAAAATTGATCGAAGATTTCGTATGGAAGTTTTCCATTCGAGGCACCGTTTTCGAGGAAATCGATTCGGACAGTTTGCGGGGCACCATTGCACGTGTACGAGTTGACGAATGTGTCTGATCGTTGATCGTTAATTCTACTTGTGCCGATGTTTGACAAAATTGACTGTGGTGTGGTATTATGTATTTTGGTTAATTCTCAATGGTTATACGAGAAAAACTATATCACCGTTATAGTTTACAAACGTAAGTAGAAATAGCGTGTGATGGCCAGACGTGGCATCCAAGTCACAATCGTACGTGTGCCCCATAAATGTTCAAAGTCGATTTTCATGGAAACGAAGCCTCGTATGGAATAATTTTATTACCAATTTTCGATATATTTTTACACGTGGAGTCACCTCTATCTTGCTCGTATCGTAAAATTTATCTTGTACTCTTTCATTTTTAATTTTGTTCCACTTTTTCTATGCAAGTTATCATCGCCAAATATACTATTATTTGCCATTTCCCTGCATAAATTTTACATCGATAAACGATAAATACAAATTATCACGTCATAAGTTACACTTTTGTTTGTAATTTTCTGTCGTAAAAAGTGTAAATACAAATGAAATAAATAATAGGGACAAAGAAAAGTAATATAAAGACCAAGATAAATACCACCTATTTGATATGATAATATTGCAGTGTATCGATAATTTTCGGTACACTGAACATAATCAAACTTTCGTAAAATTAAAAGTGCACCGTCCCGGAACGAGCGCTGTCAAACACAACATTTTTATTCGGTGCGTAAATTATGCAATATATTGGAGCTTTGGATATACAGGCTACTTCGAATCATTAGAAAACACGATTTCCTAATGATCGTTTTCCGTGAAACATTATTCGGTATGTTTTCATAATCGATACTCTTCGAGTAACAGTTTCAGAGTGAATCAAGGACAGAGACAACAAAGCCAGGTTTATTAATAATTTTCACCGTTTTCGTAATCGAGATTACATAGTCACGAGAGTTAAGAAAAGTGTGACGTAGGCAAAATAAACAAATTCCGACGTTGAAAACGGCGGTCTGAAATTCAACGTACGTGTAAAGAGATAATGGTGGGCGGATGAAGGGTTAACGTATCCCCTAAGCTTTAAATACGATTTATTAATCATCCCAGCTGCAAAAGCAGTTCGCGTGGGAACTCAAAAAGGAGTTCAAGGGCCCTACGAAAGTAGAACGAGCGAATGTCACTTCCAGTTCTGGAAACTTGACACACATCCCATGCAATCCGCAAAGAGATCATTTCGTGAAATCATGGTGTATCTATTATGTTGCTCACGTTCCTCGCGAAATCTGCATACCGAAAATCTGTCCTATAGTTTTACAACTTTCGCTAAACGAAAACTGATCCCAATCCAACTGAAAGTGCATCGGTGAACACAATGATAAAATTATCTTGGTTATTCTTATTTTAAAAATTGCACAACTGTTCCGTGCGGTAATTTACGATTAACTTTTATACACATTTCGTAAGAAATTTTCAAGTTTGCACCGATCGAAGTAATTAGAATATTGCCCGGTTGAATGACTCTATTTTTACGAAGATGTTACAATATTTAAATCAATACACTGAATTGGTAAATATCATAAAATAATCATTTCAGCCTTTACGTTTTGTTTTTTCAAACGGTTTAAATGTTCTTTAGGCATTACAAACGATACACTAAGAACGATTTGCTCGATTGTTTAGAACGATTCGTAGCATTTTGCGATAACGACGTATCGATGAACGCGTTAAATGCGATAGAGGTTTCGTATCGGTTCAACGTTACGTTTCGCGGTAAAATTTCTTTTTACCGAGTTACGTGTATTTCATAATTTGTTCCAATAAATCAACAATAACTTTCAACGCAGCGTTACGAAAATTTTGAAACCGAGAATTTTAAACAGGGACGCGAATCAGTAAAAACGTTTCTCGACTCGACGCTCGGAAAGATCGACGGCCGCTACGAGAACAGAGACTTATTTCACGAAATAAAAGAGAAAAGAAGAAAAAGAAAAAGAAAAAAAAAAAATACTTCCATCACGGTAACATTAAAGCTTTTCCAAGAACTTTTATTCACGACCGCACAAGTGGAACACCGCGCCGCCAAGAATTAATGCACACATTCTTCTGCATCGCGGTTGCAGCGACTGAAACTGTATCCGCGAAGCCAAGCTACGGAAAAGTTAATTAAAACCCTCGATGTCGCAAGTGCAGCAACAAAATCTTCCCAACGGGGATTATTATTGTATCGTTATTTCTCTCCTGTCGCCGTTAAAGTTAATTACCAGAACAATTTATATTTGAAAAACGAGGACTCTTTCGAAAGGACGAATAAATGATTCGATAAAATATTTCCATGATCCACAGCGGTAATTAAATGTGAAAAATCACGTATGCGTAACTTGTATTCAATAATATATTCATACCGTAAGAAGTGGTGCATGTTACTTGTAATTAGACCACCGATTACATGCATTCGGGGCACACGTTCGTGTTCAATCTTTCGTTTTCGACATTGACGAAAATCTTTATTTTTGTATCATTTCAATTGTTATTTTAGTACTCTCGATGTTTTTCGTAGAAAAATTACCTGTTGTTTAAGGAATAATATATCTGTTATGAAGACAACAAGAAACGATCGAAACTTTAATAAAAAAAAATTGTTACAACCAATGAAGAAAATTCATATCCATTTTCTTTTATCGTAAATTTGTCCCCGCGCAAAACTATCTATATGTAATTTTCATCTATTTAGTAATGATTTATAATTCTTTAAATTAAAAAAAAAAGAAAAGAGGCGAGTCTAGATTCGCCGCTGTATTTTCACGTATTTTCAACTTTTTATTCTAAATTATTCCCCGCACAAAACTATGTACATACAATTTTTATCTAGTACCGTTACAGCTCTCCAAATTTAAAAAAAAAAAGAAAAAAAGCCTCTCGAAGGAATTATCTTCGAGCTCTGACAGGCTTTGCCCCTCTAGGTTAAAATGTTAAAAAAGACCCGATCCTCGAAAACGAAACTCGTACGTTACTTTCTCGTTTTTAACTCGCGTATCCGTATCAATCATTCCGTAAAACCGTCCGAAAATTGCATTTGCAGTTGCGCGGCGCAAGGTCGCGCTCTAGCCAATAATAATCCGCGAAATCAGATACCGGATAAACCCGCGAACAACGAGCATCGCTCTTCGGGCTCGAAGTTCCGGTTAATTTGATGCGATTAACCGCGCACCGAGCTCGATCGGTAACTCCCTTAACAAAGACCATTGAGCGTAACGAAACCCGTACGACACTCGTCTGTCGATCGAGGCTAGTCTCTATCTATAAATCGGGAAACGTCATCAGGTGTGTCGTCGACTTATGCCCAATTAGCCAGCAACACGAGCGAAATGGAGACGCAGCTGCGTTTCACGATTCGATCGTTCGAACACACGCCACCCCGTGTCACAAAGGCACGGTACCAAAGCGTAGGAGTACCAAGAGGCCGCGTGTGTTCAGTGCTCGACCGTGAAATGAAATTAGGGGCGTCGTTCATCCTACTTTCGTTGAGTCGCGACAGAAACGTGCACGGAGAAACGAAATAAAGAACGGTAGCTCGTCGAAACGTGACCGTTCGACACGACCACGAATACATATTTCACGCAGACACCCTCCACCGACGATAAAATCGCCTAATGCGATTACGACATTGCACCGTGGACGAACGTTGTAAAAGCTAACGGGGAAGTTTTTCAGGAAGAATTCGTGAACGATCAGTCTCGTTTAAGAAATTCTTCGAGAAATATGTCCACGTTACAGTACTTGGCATTAGTTTAGTTAGAGAAGTCTTTGGTTTTACAGGTGACTCAATTTTGAAGGGTTGTTTAACTGTTTGTACGAAGATTGTAGTAAAAATTGTACTTGCCACTGTGTCATCATTTTTTAAATATTTGTTCCTTTTTTTAGACCTATTTTTGCGCACATTATTATTTTCTTTTTAATTTATACATAGATACACGTTTCGGAAAATTAGAGCGGTCTAACGTAACTTCTGACTGATTTACTTCAGTTGATTACTATCTAACAATATGGTTTTCGTCTGTACGTTTTTCTAACAGTGGGATTATTACAGAGTATTTTAATAAATACTTTTCTTTTTCAGGCCGAGTGTCAATTAGATGAATAGTTGAAGACGGATTTAAATTATTAACGCAAATTAGTTTTAGAAAAGTCCTCGTTTACGGATTATTTCGTATCCGGTGACGTGGATAACTCAACTTATTCCGCTTCTGGATGCAAATGGGTTAATGCAGCAATCCCTCGTTAAATCGTGCACTGTTGAAACCGCTCGAAATGTTTTAAAGAGGGACAGTAGCGAATTTGTTCCTAGAATCGACCTTTCGTACCTTGGGTCGAGTCTCAGTCACGTATAAACCGTCCAACAAGGAGGATGAACAAAATGTACCAAAAGAAAGTGCAACAGAGAGTGCATCTCTTATTACAGGCGCTCGATCGTTGAGCTTCAAAGCGAAGTTGCTCGCGTATCGGTGTGACAATCACTAATGCAAACTAACAAATTTTATATTCCTCATTGTATCTTTGTAAAAGTATTATCAATGAATTGGCAAGATTCTCCTGATAAAAATAACAGCAAACACGATCTTATTCGTACTATTTTTTCCTTTACGTTGTATGAATTATTTTTGAAAAACTTTTAATCGTGTGTAATTAAAAATAATTTGAATAGGGTCGTCTTTCGACTTATTTTTAACGGTGCAGTTTTACCAATCAATTGAAGAAGAATCTGAACAATGGTGAGGATAATTCTGTACATTTTATCGAGGGACAAATGAGACAATTTAACGAGGGGTTACTGTATTCAGAAAAAACTTTAAACCAAGTATGTAAGGGGACATCTTAAAATGCAAGGATTTTTACAAACTTTTTAACGTGGAAAAATGTACATAATTTAAAGAACTTTTTCAACTAACGTCCACTGTCCACACTTAAATATTACTCAACTGCACGGAAAAGATTTTTTGCAATAAATGTTCTACCTTTTTTCTAAAGTATACCTACGTTTTGCAGTTTTAGAAAAGCTTTGGTCGAGTAAAAACTAGCTTGATCCCCAAGTGGGTCAATGACCGGTAAAGGTATTAATAAATAATAAGTGAAATCCTTATCTAGATGAAAATTACGAGTATTGAATAAAAGATATGTAGTTTTCGGTCTGTTATTCGATCGATAAAAATTGAAATCCAAATTATAAAATTTTCCCATTCCTGGAACTAATACCATCGATTATCGAAACATTGTCTAACATTTGTAGAGTCAATTAATTAATAAAATAAAACGATCGATCAATTTTCCTCTTTTAAATTTAATATGATAATTAAATTCCTATAGGTGTATATTATCCTTGAATACCATTTCGAAGCTACCGTTTATCAAGGGTAGAGAAATTCTCTTTTCTACTCGGAAGGACATCTTTCAAAAAGTTTGGAGACCGCTGCATCAATAAATCTACGAAAGGTCGAGTTTGCAAGCATGCTTTGGCGGAAATCGGCGTACCAGGGACCAGTGAAGGCGTGCATAGTTGTAAGATAAAACATAATACGCTATAAAACGTCCACGATGGCTCCAGAGCCAATCGGCCGTTCTGCTGCACCTCGATGCACTTTTGCTTTGTACGCGGTGCGCTGGATGCACAATGCTCTCGTTGTCGTGAGAGCAGCGACTACGAAGATTCCTTCGAGAACCCAAGAACGCACTATTGGGTCTTGGGCTAGAAAAGAGACTCGTGTTTCTTCCTTCTTCCTGTTCCGCTCCAAATTAATTTTGTACGAACAACGATATCAAATTTTTCATTTTGTTCCTCGTATAGACAGAGCTACACCATGAAACTGAACGAAGCATCGAGCTTCTGCATAGAAGAGACTTTCGAAAAGTCTCCATTCCTTGATCTTTTAAATATAATTATTTAGAAACGTGGAAGAAAAATTTAATTTGTCTCTCAAAAATAGTACGGTTCGTACGACTCGTAATTTCTTCCCAATATTATTTTTAAAAAATTTCCCACTCAAGAATGTGTACATGGAATTTGTTCTGGTAATGTATTTATGACTCTTAGAAATAAAAAAAAGGAAAAGGCCCCTTGGAACGACTGGCTTCAGACTCCGATAAATTTAGACTCGACACTGCTTATATTTATTTATTTTACGTCTTTATCGTACGATTTATGAATACAAAATATGAACGATAAAAATGCATACAGAGAGTGTTATCTTCCAAAATCGAATGCGCATTGGAAATATTTTATACAAACGTCACGGTTTTCTCTGCATTGTGGAAGTTTTGCGTTTCTTAAGAAATATCCAGAATTATTCATGAAAATATTTCCATTAGAATAATTTGTATTGGTTCTACCCTCGATGATTTATTTAAGTTTTCCTTTTGAAATCGAACTGAACACTGTTAGATGCCATTGTTTCGAGCACGCTTGCCTTGTTAACTCTCCAACATAAAGAAGTGACGCGCGTCGTCAAACGTTAAACAGTCGAGTTAATTTTCTACGCATGGGTCTGAAAAGATCCAGACACCGTAGGGCGAGGGTTAACAAATGTCTATATTATACTGCATCAATTTTTACAGTACTTTACGCACAAAATTTATTTACCCTCGCACGAGCAAAGGGAAGAAAAAGCTCGGTAAATTATCGGAGTAACTTGAAATAAATGATTATCTGGATAATAATTTAAATAAAATCGTTTCATTCGAACGATTCATCCGGACAGTTAATTCGTTATTCGTAGTGTTGGTCCGCAACGAATAAAAATCTATCACGAATAATTTAATACATTATATAATCACGATTGTACAGTTACTAATTAATATCTCCTTTTTAATTATTTACAATTATACTACAAATTATCTTTAAAATTTTTTTTTGAAAACTACCATAGTCGCATTTCCACTACCACAAAAAATACTAATTCCTTGTAAAAATCCCTCTCAAGAAGCAAGAACAAACATCAGCTTCGTATTTAGTCAACATTGACACCATCGCTAGATTTAATCCCTGATGCGAACTGTAAACAAGTATCGAACTTGACGTAATAGTAGATATCCAAGATCTTTCGATTGTCTTGCTCTCTTCGTTTCGTATTTTAACGAGCGAGAGAAACGGATAAACAGAGAACTTATTCGTCGAGTATGAATCATAAAAAATTCTATTCCATCGACGTTCCGAACGTTGTTGGTCCTCTTCTTGATACAATCGATACGTATAGATGCAATAAGTCGGGTGTCTCGATAAGTCGCAAACCTTTTGTAATTATTCCATTGAATGGATCGATACAACAGAAACAATTTCTGACGTCAATGTATCGATGGTATCTAAACGCGTCTCGGTCTCGTCGCTTTACCGCGCATCACGTACGCGCGAGTCCCGCCATTAGCATGTGACTTGCGTCGGGCGTCGCGCAAGTGTCACGCTTCGACCGATCGCGGTTCTTTCTTTTTCAGGGAGGTTTCGACGCGCGAGAACGGCCGCCGTGAATGGGGCTGGAAAATTGCTCAGTTCGCGGAGGACGTTGAGAAAAGTCGGGGTCACCCTGGTCTGGATCGATTCTGTGGTTTTTACCAGCGAAAGAGTTCATGGGAATTTCATTTCGATAACGCGACGCTTCTCCTTCGATCTGTTTCGAACATCGAGTATAATTTTTTCCCGTTCAATTAATCGTTTACAGTCGCATCTTTCGTAGGAAATACATGAAAGATTGTTCTTCGATCTGTTTCGAACATCGAGTATAATTTTTTTCCTTTCAATTAATCAGTTACAGTCGCATCTTTCGTAGGAAATACATGAAAGATTGTTCTTCGATCTGTTTCGAATATCGAGTATATATTTTTTCTTCTCAATTAATCGTTTACAGTCGCATCTTTCGTAGGAAATACATGAAAGATTGTTCTTCGATCTGTTTCGAACATCGAGTATAATTTTTTCCCGTTCAATTAATCGTTTACAGTCGTATCGTTCGAAGAATACTTGGTCGAGATTGTCGATTAAGGGTTAAGATCTTTTTTTTTTATGTTAATGGATATCTTTTGGAGGATGCTTGAATATTATCTTTTACTGGGGAAGAAATCAATGCAAAGTAGAAAATTTGTTGCAACGAAGGACAAGTCAGGCTGTGATGATTAGAGAATTTTTAAAATAAATTTCTAACGATTTGAAATTATTCGTTGTACGAATTTTTGACAATTGTCACTCGTTTGATTACACTTGACAATGTATACCGACTATTTTTCAAATAACTTTTGTGATACATTTTCAACCCTATTCGCGATTAAACATACGTCGCGTAGATTTATATTTAACTCGTTGTTGCGTATATTGGAAGATAAATTCTTCCGATCGTCGTGAAATGAAATAAACGTGAATCGAACAAATAAGAACGAGACACGACGTACGAATCAATTTGTCACGAGTAATTACACGCTACTTGTTGTAATAAAACTCGATAAACATCGTGCACCGTAAACCAAGAGGCAAATATTTCTTTTTAAAGGAATGCATTTTATTTTCCACGCAGTGATCGAGAAGCGGGTAATACCACATTATTTGCGTATATATTTGAAAAAATTTGTTAAAAGCGAAACACGATTCGAATGGAGGAAATTTCTTGAAAATGATAAAACGTAATTAATGAACCTGTATTACTCGTTCCGTTCGTAAGGAAATAACTTCCACGAGGAATTCGCTGAATTATAACTCTTAGAGCACGAACACACGGTATCGTCGTGTCTGATACCCAGTTTTCAGAATTCAGAAATTACTCTTATAATGCCCCCGAGATAGCAGTAATGTGTTTCATTCGGGAAATTATACCTCTTCATTACTTCCGTCAGTGGAGTACCCGTTAGCCCGAAGACATATTACTACGTTACTTGCACTTTGTGTTTGTTTCCGTATCTCGATACAACGGAGCGTTACTTACAAATTGAATAATAACGAAACCGTTTGAAAAATCGTAGAAGCGTAAAACACGTTGGAATGCACTGTAGGCGTTACGATAACGATAATTAATTCGTACGGAGTAGACCGCTCGAAAGTTCAATCTACGTAGATTATTCACGAACCAACGAAATAATAAGAATAACAAAAGTGGCTCGGTCTGAAAATCGGAAGAGCTAATGGGAAAGATTAATTTTCCGAGAGTCATCGTTCTAGAACGTACAGAATCAATTCTTTAAGATTCTGAGATTTTTAATTCTTGAATTAAAAATATGGAGATAATTCAACTTTTTGATTTTATTATACTCGTATAATTCTTGTTCTCGAACCGACTCTTCCAAATTAACAATACCGTTCTTCGATGTATTAATCCACTTTCGATCCGCTACGTATAAATTACTTTGTAATCGTTTCTGACGCAAAACTTGAGAAGACCGTTTCAAAGAAATTCCCGAATCGTCCGTAGCACGGATTGACATTCTCGTTCCACGAAGTAATATAGAAACATTCAATTTTAATCCGCGCAACGATTCTCTGAATGTTCGAAAAAATATCCAAGACCGTCGACAAATCGTTATTCGAGCCGCGTTGTTCGGAACTTGGACGTCTCGTTTCCACTAATACGCGAGGGGCGAGACACGAGGACGGAAGCCGGTTAATTAAAACGCAAACTTCCGACTTGTCGCGGCGTTCCGTGTCCCTGTCAAAGGTAGATTCTCGCGGCCGAGAAAACGCTGTCTCGACAAAGAGCCCTTTGAATACGAAATTTCTCCATTTTCCGACCGGCGTTTTTTACCCCGAGTACACCCCCGAACGCGTTTCCGTCCCCCCTCTCAATTAAGAGCGGCGGACGAGACACACTCCGCGAGCAAGAGACTCTCTGAAGAGGCTCGAACGATATAGCGTTCTGCGTTAGAATTTCCCTCGAGTGATCCCCGCGAGTCGTCTCGAGAGAAAAGAGTCGTTAAGTGGCCATTGAGAACTTCCTTGACTCGGTCGTTTGGCATCGATTACTATATTCCACGAACCGATCCCGAGTTCCGCGATTCTATCGTTCGACATGATTCTATTCCATCGAATGGAAAATAACGAGACGAACGACCAATGGGACAGACTTTCGAGCTTTCCGCCGAAAGTCCCGCGGGTGGCCACGAGAGCATCCAGAATCCTTATATTAAAAAAGTTTTTCGCTTCGGCACGGCGCACGCGAAACTCGCTCGGTTCGCGGCTCGTTTTCCGCCCTCGCGAACAAATCATCCGGGGAAACTTTCCGCGGAAAACTGCGAGCGTTGGCCGTTTCCCCGGATGGAAATCGTCTCGATTCGAGACCGACGAGACGGCGACGCGATCTTGCGTTTCGCGAACTTGCACGCTCGTCTTCTCGAACGTCGACGAGAGGAGAAACGTACGGAGTGTTTTTTTTGTTTTTTGAAAATTTACGAGTCTCGTGTCTGCTTTGGCCAAGCAAGGAAAAATATAGGGAGAGTATTTTTTTGAAAATGTACGAGTCACGTTTATTTTGACTGGTGAAGGTCGATTACGAGAAAGGAAAAATATAGGGAGAGTATTTTTTTGAAAATGTACAAGTCTTGGGTTTATTTTTGTTGGTGAATGTCGATTACGAGAAAGGAAAAATATAGGGAATAATTTAATAGAATACGAAATAATTGTAATACAACTAGATTATTCGAATCTGATAAAATGTAGTACATTTTTAAATTGGCGAAAATTTCAACAATAGCGAGCATGTACGATCGGCATTGAACGAGTTTTTTGATTAAAAATCGCAAAACATAAATGTAACTTGCATTCAGCTAAACAATGTGTAGATTGTAGATAAATATATATAATTAAAGAGAATTATAGTTTGAACATAAAGATACTTTGGATATTTTGTCTTAAACTCACGAATGGCACGGAATGCAGATGAAAAAGTGGATTTACAATTAGTCGAAGGTTTATCTCTACCGTAGAATAAACATCTCGTGTGTCGATAATGTAAACACTTCCTTAAGAAAACTCTTTAGCGTGTCACGAAGATTGCGAACACCGCAACGTAATACCCTAGACAACGCAACACCGAGAGCTTTGAACGATAATAATTTGAAAACAGAACGAAGCAGAAAATAATATTTGAATACACATATGGAAGAAAGTATACTAGAAACGTTCCATTTTGTCAAATTTCCCTACTACTTGGAACTCGAAAGATATACCTTGCGAAGTATAAAGAATTTTAACAATCTCATTTACTGCATCCAACATTATACATTCAATACAATACAAACGACAATTTATAGTCAAAACTAAAATATCAAACACGATCATCGTAACGTTTCGTCTTTTCTCCCTGATAAAAACAATCTTTAGAACATTCGAGTTTCAAAATTTCGTTGCAATTATAATTCACATTAACTTCATTAGCTTCCATTCTCGAGATCGACATTTAATGACCAATTACTCAAGGGACACCGACATTGAAAAGTTAATTTTTAAGCAAAATGTTAAATTCCATTCATTCCACTGTAGTAAAACGATACCGTACAATACGCAACAAACGGTTACCGATCTCCACATAAAAAAAAAAGAAGAATAGTAACCGTATTCGTAACCCTACTTTCCGATACGCCCGGTAAAAACATACCAAGCCGAAAACGATCGTCATCTGGCGCGAAATCCCGTAGGAATTAACCGGAGAGACGTTAGATAGGTGAAAGGAGCCAGGAACAATATAAATCCTTCCGGTTGGTGCGGATCCGCGAATGTTTGCAATCGGTTGCAGGCCACTCGAACGAGACAAAAGGCTTCACGGTGGTGAAAAGGTGCTCGAGGTTGTAAGTGCCTGCAAACATTTCATCGAAATGTTGGCGATCCCGAGGGCCTCCTGGCAACGACCCTCGAAAGGGCACAAAGGATAATAAGCGCGGGCAACAGCAGCGCCCGCGCAAACCGAATGATCGCGCGAGACAATGGAACTATAAAAGACCCTTCGAGCAACTTTTTATTCCCTGGCCCCCGTCCACCGTATAGGTTCCTCCTGTAACCTCATACCCACCCCTCCCTAAATCCCGCGGTTCTCTCCCTATTATACGAGCGAGAGAACCGACGAGTTCTCGCGTTTGTTAATCGCGGCACGTGCGTACCGCGGTAACAAACCGCGAAGAGAGGACACTCGAGGACCACGTGGCCCACCACGTCTACCACGGGCAACACGGTGGTGTCACGTCGATACGATTCGAGCACGCGTTTTCGACGGAGAACCTGTAACTTCGTTGAATATCAATGGCAGCCTGGAACGCGCCAATTGTGGCGAATAATCGTAAAACACGGAGCGGAGAAACGTCCTTCGAGGGCAGAGGAGAAACGTGCCGAGCTTTGCGACACCTGAGATACCTGGACGGGATTCTGGTTTTTTTTTTTTCTTTTTTACGTTTTTTTTTTTCGACTTAAATGTCACGTCGGTGGATACACACTCGAGTTCTGTCTTTGGCTATATTTTATTTCGGGGAAAATATATCCCGCAGGAACGCGCCGGTGGAATGTTTGCAAATGTGTGTTTACTCGTGAAAAGGTTCGCTCGCGTCGATCGAATGTTTATATGAAATAGTAACGTGTTCTTGCTTGGTGATGGATCTGGTATCGTTTAGTAGTAATTGTGACGGCTTGGTAACCGTCTCGGTTCTACCAATTTTTAAATATACCTGTTTCTGCCTTTAGGTATATTTTATTTCGAGAATAACGTATCGATATTATCTTTATAGATAAAAATTTATTCGTGAAATGGTTTCTACGGATGTATGTACATCTAAATTTCTTCTCTCATTTTCTCAAATCGAAATCTCATTTGTACATCACTATCCAACGAGGTCTTGAATTAACAAATTGTAAGAGTATTGTATAATACTACTATAGGCGGTAAAAGTGTCCTTTATATATTTTAAGAACGCGTTAATAGGTAATTATTGATAGAAAATAGCCCTCTACATTGTATCGTGTATAAAAATGGTCACAGCAACGATCTATAGTAAAATCAATAAAGTCACTTATCAGGTGGACGCACATCTGACCGATTTTTAAGTATATTTTCCCCAAAATCTCCCACAATTTTGTTATTATTTATTTCTATTTCATCCTATGTATCGTCGCTGCCTGTTTTGCAAACATTTACCGATTTGCTTTTACAATTCGACTTTCAGTATGTCCGAGCAGTAGAAACCATAGTTTCGCAAAACGTGTCTCAACTTTGAAACTCGCTAGCAAACAGTTTGTTCATAACGACAGTAGCCTACGTAACCTGTACTTGTTTATCGAAGTCGATAAGTAGACAGTGCCTAATACGAATTCTCCTTGCGTTTATTTTTAACCGAGGAACATCGACTGTCTTGTTCAAACACGCTCGACAACTCGCGATACATTGAATATAAATAACTGGTATAAACAACCGATCGCCTTGGTGTTTGAACGCACGGTACTATGTTTATGTATGCGTACGTTACATCGAAAGTCTGTAGAGCATACTAAGCAAAAAACTAACCTACGAAGGGATCTGACCGCGCTGGTAAATTAAACTTTGCAAAATGTCCCGATGATATTCAAATTTAAACGGATAGTTTAATCAAAGCCACGTAACGACCAAGTGTTCCAACAATCGAAAGCCACGAAATGACCGGATACTCCGACGATACAAAGCCACGAAATTATCGGATACATTGACAATTTGAAACTGTAAAATGACCTCACACTAGTAAAATTTGAACTTGTGCGACGACGATGTATTTTTAAAATTTAAAGAAACGAAAAGACACTGTGTATACTTTTAAAATTCAAACTTACACAACGAGGGTGTACTTTCAAAATTTAGACATGGGCGACGACACTATGCTTTTCACATTTGAACTTACGCAACATCGCTATACTTTTCAATTTAAACTCATACAACGACGCTATACTTTTAAAATTCAAACTTATGCAACGACATTATACCTTTTGAATTTAAACTTATGCAACGTCGTTACACTTTTCGAATTTAAACTCGCGAAACGATCCAATATTTCTCAAACTGAACCCCACGAAACGACCAGACACTCGAAGGAACTCGTAAAATGACCAGATGCTTCAAACATCTTTAAACCGGGAGTCAATGGTAATATAAACCACCCCACTTAGGGGTGATCATAGAAACCCTGAAGGGAGAAGGACGAGTGTAAGAGGGCGCGAGAGGGTATTGGCGAGGAAATAGTTACAAGAGCGAATCGCGAATTGTAAATTACCAAGAGAAGTGTAAGAGGTTGAAACACTCCGCGGCCACAAAGGGGCAAAACAAATAAACACGCGTACACACGCAAACGATCCTTTTATTAATTCTCCACTGTTCAAACATTACGCCGCCGAATTGT